>NW_022900947.1:57982708-58001705 GCF_012274545.1 Fukomys damarensis
TTTCTTTAGATATTTATCTGTTGATGGGCACCGAAGGTGGTTCCATATGTTGGCTATAATTAATGGTGTGGCAAAAAACATGGGTGTGCAGGTGTTCTTATAGTAGGATGACTTAAATTTTCCTGGGTATACACCAAGGAGTGGTAGAGTGGGGTCTTTTAATTTTTTTTTTACTTTTATTAGGGCATGTTTGCTGTACATAATGATTACATTCACTGTTGGGAATCAGTACATACACATGATGCACTTCAATTCCCTTCTTTTTCTCCCCTCCCTCCACCCTTCTTTTACTTTTCCAGCATCAGGGTCCTTTATTTATCTTATAAGACTTTACAAAGTTAATTATCATATGTACAGATTAAAAACTAAATTAGGCCAAAGAACACAAAAAACATGTAAGACAATTGTACTAAGTCCCAGTACACTTAAAAAAGTACATTTTTAGATACATTGTCCACACTGGATTGCAATATGTTTCCACCCTCTTTTTCCTTTTATCCATCATTATACACACACAATATTTATAAATATATATAAAAATATATAAATATATAAAATATTTTATATATATATATATGCATATAAAAGACCATGTAATATTTAAGCTTGTGCATCTGAGTTACTTCACTGAAGCGGGCAACTCCAGAGGTCTTCAGGAGATACCTACCAGTGAAATAGAGCAGTGGTCCCTGTGTACCATAACAGCTGGGTCACATAACTGTCACTATTTCTCTGCAAGCCAACACTTGGTTGCCTTTGTGCCATTAACAGTAGTACAGTGCATTCTTAGAGAATTTGGTTGCTGGGCTAGCTACACTGGAATCATCTGCTTTTGCTCAATCTGTGTAGATTTGATCTTCTTTTCTTATAAACCACAAGCCATGAGCCTGGGAGAAAGTGCAAATCACCTGCTTTCCTGTGTTGTAGTCTATCTCTTCAATTTCTCTGTAGGCTCGTTTTTCCCTCAGATCCTTCATGGGTTCCAGAGATCCACCTCTCTCCTTCTTTCCTTCCCCAAGTTGTTATTTTTCAGTGTCTTTGGGGCCTATTTTTTGTTTATTGAAGAGCTTCCATACTTATTTCCATAGTAGCTGTAATGAATTACATTCCCACCAGCAGTGCAGAAAGGTACTCCCACCTTCCACACATCATCACCAACATTTATTATTTTTAAAATTTTAATTAATTTTATCGGTGTAATTTAGATATACATAATGATCACATTTATCCAACATTTATATTATATATTCTTGATAATAGCCATTCTGACTGGGGTGAGATTGAATTTCAATGTAGCTTTGATTTGCATTTCCCTAATGGCTAATGGCTAAAGGTATTAAACTTTTCTCATAGGTTTATAGGCAATTTCTACTTTTTCTTTTTAGAAATGTCTGCTCAATTCATTTTCCAATTTATTGGTTGAGCTATTTGATTTTTGGGTGTTGTATTAAAAATTCTTTATATATTCTAGATATTAATCTTCTGTTGGAAAAATAGTTGACAAGGACTTTTTCCCACCCACTAGGCTATCTCTTCCCTATGTTGATTATTTCCTTTGCTGTGAAACAAATTTTTAATGTGATATTGTCCCATTTGTTGACTCTTGCTCTCATATCCTGTGCTATTGGAGTTTTATTCAGCATTTAGTGAGTAATGTTTTTTTTTTCTAGCAATCTCAGAGTTTCAGATCTTATACCCAGGCCTTTGATCTATTTTGAACTGATTTTTGTTCAGGGGGAGAAACAGGAATCTAGTTTCAAACTTCTATAGGTAGATATTCAGTTTTCTTAGCATCATTTGTTAATGAAGCTATCTTTACTCTTATTTTTGGCTCCTCTGAGAAGAATCAGATCGCTGTGGCTGTATGGATTTATTTCATAGGCTATTTGTGTAATTATGTGACAGTACCATTCTGTTTCTTTTATTTTTATTTATTTATTTATTGTTATTTTTTAGACAGTATCTCACTTTACAGTTCAGGATGGCTTTGAACTCACTATTAAACCAGGCTGTTCTTGAACTCATGGTAATCTTACTGCCTCAGCTTGCTAAATGCTGGGATTACACACATTCATTTTGTTACTGTAGCATTGTAGTATAATTTGAAATTGGGCATTATGATTCCAGTCTTACTCTTTTTGCTTAGAATTGCTTTGGTTTTTTGGCACTTTTATGTTTCCATATAATTTTAGGATTGTTTTTTCTAGTTCTGTGAAAAATGTCATTGGAATTTTGATGGGAATTGTACTGAATCTGTGCATTGCTTTTGGTTATATAGCCATTTTGACAATATTAATTCAGCCAATCCATGAACATGGGTGGTCTTTCCATCTTCTAGTGTCTTATTAAATTTCTTTCTTCAGAGCTCTGTAATTTTCATTGTAGGGGGATTTCATCTCCTTGCTTAGGTTGCTCATAGGCATTTCTTTTTAAAAAGCTGTTGCAAATGGAACTTTTTTCCTGATTTGTTTCCCAACAAGTTAATTTTTGGTGTACAAAAAAGCCATTGATTTTGCTACCTGCTACTTGGCTGAATTTTTTTATCAGCTCCAATAATTTAGGGTAGGTATTTTTAGAGTCTTTTTAGTATGGAATCATATTTTCTGCAAATAAGGATAATTTGACTTCTTTTCTTTTCTGTTGTATCCATTTTATTTCTTTTTCTTACCCAATTAGTCCAGCAATTAGCACTATATTGAACAGGAATGATGAGTGGATATCCATGTACCATTTTTGATTTAAAAGAAATCTTTTCAGATTTTCCTTATTGGGAATGATGTTGACCATGAGTTTGTCATAGATAGTGTTTATTACATTGAGGTGTGATTCTTCAATGTATACTTCCTTTCTTTCTTTTTTTGTATGAAGGATCAAACTTGGGCCCTTGTGCTTGCAACGCAGGTGCCAGAACCACTGAGCTAAATCCCAGGCCCAATATTTACTTTCTTATAGCATTTTTACCATGAAGAGATGATGAATTTTATTGAGAAAATTTTCTGCATAAATTGAGATGGTCATTGTATGTCTTAGTTACTTTTCTCATTGCTGAGACAAAATACTCAACACCCAGAGTGAAAGGAGGAAAGTTTGTAGAGGTTTCAGTTCATAGTTGGCTAGCTCCAGATCAGAGTGGCATGGCAGGAGGGCCCTCCAGAGGAGAAACTGTTCATGGTAGGCAGAAGGCAGGAAGACAGCAAAACATCAAAGTAGAAAACAGCAAGCCATAAGCTATAGCAATAGCCCTCTTTCTGTCCCTTATATTCTATCCAGGATACATGTCCTTGGGATGGGTAGTAATTGCACCCAAGGTAAGTCTTCCTATTATCCACACTCAGATCTATGCCAAACCAATCTTTGGACTAATTTAGTAATCACACACCCTTAATTCCAGGATCACACACTTAGTCCCAGAATTACACTCCAAATCCAGCCACCTCTGGAAAGCCCCAGCTATGACCTCACAAGGCTTTGGGGGGTCATCTAGTCACAGGCCATAACACTGTGATTTTTATCCTTGATTTTATTATGTGATGTATTATGTTTATTGATTTGAACATGTTGAACTATTCTTGCATCCTTAGAAATAAAAATCAACTGGATCACAGTGTTTGATCTTTTTAGTGTTGTTGAATTTGGTTTGAGAGTATTTTATTAGGATTCTTTCATCTAAACTTATTAAGAACATTGTGTATCATTTTCTCTTTGTGTGTGTGTGCTCTTGTCCATTTTCAATATTAGGGTGATGTCACTCTCATAGAATCAAATCAGAAATATTTCTTCCCTTACTATTTCATGTAATAGTCTGAGAAACAGTGGTGTTTCTTCTTTAAAGTTATGGTAAAATGAAACCACACTTTTAATAACATCAAGAAAAATTAAATACCTAGATTTAGCCTAACCAGAGAAATAAAAGACCATGAATATTCAAACTATAGTGCTTTGCAAGAAGAGATTGAAAAGGGCATCAGAAAACTGAAAGATATCCCCTGTTCCTGGTAAGCAGAACAATATAGACAAATGGCTATATTTCCAAAACTGAGATACAGATTTAATGTAATGCCAATCAAAATACCAGTAGCATTCTTCATAGAACTGGAGAAAGCAGTCCTAAAATTCACATGGAGCCAGAAGCAACTGAGAATAGTAAAATCAATCTGAGCAACAAAAGCAAGGCAAGAGGGATCCAAATTCTGAACTTCAATTTGTACAACAAAGCTACAGTGATAAAAAATAATATGGTATTGGCAACAAACAAACAAACAAATGTGGATCAATGCAACAGAACAGATGCAGAAAAACTCCAGGCACATTCACCTACAATATCTTTTTTTAAAAAATTAATTTTATTGGTACATTTTAGGTATACAATATAATGACATTCATAATGGAAATTTGTACTTTTACATAATCCACCTTGGTTCTTATTTTTTCCTCATCCCCCTACCCTCCCTTCAACCCCTCCACCCCTCCCCATTTATAAAGAATTTGTTTCCATTTTTAATTTTCTCATATTCATTCCATTCCCTTCTTTCCTTTCCCCAGTCATTCCCACTTCCCTTTCCCCTTTGGAGCTTTTCTTCCTATTTTACATTATTTATTATTATGCCTTTTGATTCTTATTTATACTAGAGAAACTATTCGGTATTTACATGTCTCTCCTATTTATTTCACTTAAATATATGGCCTCAATGTGTATCCATTTAGCCATAAATGCCTCTAGTTTCTCATTCTTTATGGCTGAGTAGTACCCCATTTTATAAAAATAACCCCATCTTCTTTATCCAGTCTCCAGGTGATGGGCATTTGTGCTATTTCCAAGTTTTAGCTATTACAAAATGTGCTATTATGAACATATGTGCACATATATTGCTGTGGTATGACTCTTTAAATTCTTTTAGGAAGATATTCAGTAGGGAAATAGCTGGATCAAATGGAATCTCTAATCCTAGTTCTTTGAGGTATCTCCCCACTGATTTCCACAGTGGTTGCAGCAGTCTACACTCCCACAAACAGTGGAGCATGGTTCTTTTTTTCCCAACAGCCCCACCAGCATTTGTTCTTGGTTGATTTCATGATAGCAGCCATTCTTTCTGGGGTGATGTGGAATCTCAGTGTTGTTTTCATTTGCATCTCATGAATGACCAGTGATGTTGAACAAGTTTTCATATGTTTATTTGCTATTTCTACTTCTTTGTTTAAGAAATGCCTGTTCATTTCAGATTCCCCTCTTTTGGATTGGGTGTTTAAATTTGGGAGGTCTGATTTTTTTTTATTGAGTTTATTGGTACAATTTAGGTATACAATACAGTTACATTCATTATTGGGATCCTGTACCTTTACATAATAGGTCTTGATTCTAATTTTTTCCTCTTGTCCCTGCCCTCCTTTCACTCCCTCCTCCCCTCCCCATTTACAAACACTTTATTTCCATTTTTTCAATTTCCCATATTTTTTTCCTCTCCCTTGTTACCTTTACCCCACCCTTCCCACTTTCCCTACACCTTTAGGGCTTTACTTCCTATTTCACATCATTAATTATCTCATTAGGATCCTGTGTGCTATTATAGTGTTTCACACCAGAGAAACTATTCAGTATTTCAGTTAAATAAATCTCTGTATGAACATTAAAAATAGGGAATCCTAACATAAAATTGAAAAGAAAAGTAAAAGAGAAAAGACAATGACGTAAGATTAAAATAATCCTTATTTCTGAAGATGAAAATGGTCACTTAACATATTTAAATTGCTTCTTGCTTTTTTAGTCTTACCTTATTATTATTTTTTCATTATTTAGAGAATACTTTATTAGTTTCTGTAATCAAACCCATGTAGATATGGCCTTACATATTTAATATAGTGTGTTACCTCTGTACAAATGGAAAAAAAATAAAAATAAAAAAATTAGCATTTCTAGACAAATATGGCTGTCCATTTCTGTACAATGCCAACTCAACACAGTAAATTGGGATGTCTTTTTCTAAAGTTGGCAGCACCATTAAAGTTTCCAAAAATTAAATTATATATATATGTATATATATATTTATATTTATATAAAAAGACCAGTAATAGCAGTATGTTATGCATCAATAACAGCAACAGCTTTTCCAGGTTCTGCAGTCATCTGAACAAAATTATAGACATTCGGCACATTCCATTAAACAAAAGAAAAGAAAAGAATAATATCCAGAAAACAGCAAAGTTCTGTTGCTGTTGTGGTACCTGGCACCAGTTTTTTATTAGCCTCTTAATCATCATCTGGAAGGAGAAAATTCTAGAGTAATATCATTAAATATAGCTCTGATAAAGGATGGTCACTACTATGTATCATGAAGCAGGTACAAGATATTTTGCATTCACAGAGAAATGATACAGTACCATCCTACATCAATAATACTAGAATCAGTTTTGGTTTGAAATTTGCTTTGTCTGCAAATAAGACTACTACGCCTGCTTTTTTCTGGGCTCCTGTCACATGGAGAATTGTCTTCTATCTTTTCACTTTCAGTCTATGGGCTTCTTTTTGCACTAGATGTGTTTCTTGTATACAACATATTGTTGGATTTTGCTTCTTATTCCATTTTGCCAGTCTATTTCTCTTGGTTGGTGAGTTGAGGCCATTGACATTGCTGGTTATAACTGATGTGTACTGACTTATTATTGACATGTTATCGGCCTTTTGTTGACTCTTTTTACTTTTTTACCTTCTCCTTTTAGTTTCTTGCCTTGCCTATTTGATTCGCTGTGTTGGGTCTCATGGTGTTGTTGCCTTCATTGTCTTTTTCTAGGATCTTGTTTAGTATTGCTTATAGTGCTGGTTTGGTATTCATGTAGTTTCTCAGGTGTTCTTTGTCATGGAAGTGTCTTATTTCCCCATCCATTTTGAAAGAGAGTTTTGCAGGATACATCAGTCTAGGTTGGAGGTTGTTCTCTTTTAGTACTTGAAATATCTCATTCCAGGCTCTCCTTGCCATAAAGGTTTGTGTTAAAAAGTCTGCTGTGATTCTGATGGGTTTTCCTTTGCATGTGATTTGTTTCTTTTCTCTTACTGCTTGTAGTATTTTTTTTTTCTGTTGGGTTTCTCGGATCTTGATTATTTATAAGTCTAGGTGTAGATTTTTTTTTTCATTGTGGTTAGTTGGGGTCCTATATGCCTCAGTTATCTGAATGTCAAATTTTTCCCTTCTGTTTGGGAAGTTTTCTGTCATTAATTCTGTGAACAGCTTTTTAAAGTCATTTGTGTTTTCTCCTTCTCCTTCATGGATTCCTATCAGTCTTATGTTATTCTTCTTTGCATCATCTAGGAGTTGTTGGATCTATTTCTCATGATCCCCTACTGTTTTTAAGAGACCTGGGTGGTCTGATTTTTAAAAGTTCTTTATATATTCTAGATAGTAGACCTTTGTCTGAGGAACAACTGGTCAAAATTGTGTGAGCTGTGGTAGTTTCTCTTGCTGTGCAGAAGCTTTTTAATAAGAAAAGATCCCAGTTGTCAATTCTTTGATAGTTCACCTGCAACTGAGGTTTTGTTCATGAAATCTTTCCCTATGCCAATGTCTTCAAGAATTCTACCTAACCTCTCTTCCAGCTGGTTTAGTTTTTCTGTTTTAATATTTAAATCTTTAATCCATTTCAATTTTCATTTAGTTCATGGTGAGAGATATTAGGTCTAGTTTTGTTTATTTGTTTGTTTTGTACTGGGGATTGAACTCAGGAACTTGTGCTTGCAAAGCAGGCTTCATGCTAAATCCCTGGCCCTAGGTCTAGTTTTAATCTTGGGCAAGTTGAAACCCAGTTTTTCCAGCACCATTTATTATAGAGGCCATCTTTCCTCTGGTGAGAGTGTTTGGCTCCCTTGTCAAAGATGGGGTGGCTGAATGTGTCTGGAGTTGTTTCTGCATCTTCTAATCAATTCCACTGAACTTTAGGTTTGTTTCTTTGCCAGTATTATTCAGCTACATTTTCTTTGTCCAAAGGCAAACTTTGGCTGGAGAAAAGACAGCCTTTTTAACAAATGGTGCTGGGAAAACTGGCTATCCACATGCCAAAGATTAAACCTAGATCCATAGCTCTCATCATGAGTTAAACAAAAATCAAAGTGGATCAAAGATATAAAGACAGAAACATTTAATCTGTTGGAAGATAAAATAGGTAAATTCTTGAAAACTTAGGTATAGGCAAGTATTTTCTGAACAGAACCACAATGGCACAAGACAGATCCCTGAGAAACAACAAATCAGATCATATCAAATAAAAAGCTTCTGCACAGCAAAGGAAATAACTGACAGGGTGAAGAGACAACTTACAGAATTGGAAAAATTTTGCCATATTCCTTGTACTGAAGACTAACCTTTAGAATATATAAAGAACTAAAAAATATTGGACTCCTCAAATAAAAGATCCAGTCAAAAAATGGGAAACTAAAATGAGCAGACACTTTCAGAAGAAGAAAAACAAATAAATGAAGTAATTTTCAACTCCTCTGGCCATTTGAGAAATCCAAATTAAAAAACACTGAGACTCCATCTCATTCCAGAAAGAATGGCTATCACCAAGAAATCAGAAAACAAGTGCTGGCAAGGGGGAAAATGGAACCCTTGTACATTTTTGTAGAAATGTAAACCATATGGAACCATATGTATAACCATATGGAAATCAGTATGGAAATTCCTCAAAATATAAAAGAAGGCATCCAGAAAACAAAGAAGAAATGGACAGATTTCTAGATACTTGTGAATTACCAAAGTTGAACAAAGAAGATAAAAATATTTTAAACACCCCAATTATAATCAATGAAATTGAAAATTTACCAACAAAGAAAAGCCCAGGTCCTGATGGATTCACAGCTGAATTTTACAAGACATTTAGAGAAGAACTACTGCTATTACTCTTCAAACTTTTCAATGAAATTGAAAGGGAAGCAACAACAAAAAAAATGAGAACCAAGACCTGTCATGTAAAGGTACACAATCCCAATAATGAACATAATTGTACTGTATATCTTAAATGTACCAATAAACTCAATAAAAGGAAAATAAAATAAAACAAGGCATCCCATTCTATACAGAAAGTATTAAAGCCATCATATTACAGTGATACAATCATACCCATATTTATATCCGCTCAAATCAAGATAGCTAAATCTTAGCAGTGGCCTGTATTCCATCAATGTATGAATAGATAAAGAAAAGGTAGTATTTTCACACAATAAAGTACTACTCTGCTGCTACCGACCATAGGGGAGCAAAGACTGGATTTCACGAGGAGAACAGGGATCTTCAGAAAGGTGGGAGCAGGTTCGGTGGCGACAATCAGAAAACACACAGCACTGAGTAGTGAAGGTAGTAGCTGCTGCAATTTTATTTCTAACTCTAGGTGTATATATACTAGTTTCAAGGGCACACCTCAAGAGTTATTTCAGTCACAAGCAGGCATGAGAAAGATAGACAATAGTACTGTAAAAGCTAAGACCACAAGGTCAAGGTAAGACCACACCTATACGCAGTCAGAAGGGGAAGTTTGTAAAACAAAAGACTGGCTTCAGCCTGTCACCTTCAGGATCACCTTCAGGACTTCACAGTCCGGGTCTCAGGGTCAGCACTTTGGCCGCCCGTCCTCTTGTGCCCCAACACCTCCCCATCTCTAGGAACATCTAATTGTTCCTGATCTTTCCTGGGCCCAGAATACAATTCTACAGATAATGAACAAATAGTAATAAAGACAAAATAGAACAGAATTATAAATGAACCCAATGTCCCCAAACTGCAAGCAGAGAGGCCAGCTATTCTCTTCACGGCTGACTTCGCATGCGGTGTGTGCCAAGGACTTCCAGGAGGCTTAACCCCGTGGGGATGATACCTCGGGTCTGGTTTCTGCCAGGTGACCGGCATTGTCACCCAGACTCCACTGGAGTGGTCGTGGCACTCTGCAATTAAGAAGGATAAACTTGAATCATTCATAGGAAAATGATTGCACCTTGGCAATATGATGTTAAGTGAAGCAAGTGAGACACAAGGTTAAATATTGGATGGTTTGTTTTATATGAAAAATTCAAAATATAAGTAAAGAGAAAATGAAAAGATAGATAATAGGGTAGAAAAGAGGTGGATGAAAATACAGCTTGAAGAAAGGGAGGGAAAGGGGACATAAGAAGAATTAAAAAAGGGGCTGAGGATTTAGCTCAGTAGTTCGACTACCTGCATCACAGGCATGAGGTCCCAAGTTTAATCCCCAGTGGGGGAAAAGAAAAGAAGAAGAAGAAGAGTTAAAATGGGTTACATACATTTACCAAAGCCTCACCATGAAAATGCTGAGAACGTGGTAATAAAAAATTTTAAAAAGAAAGAAAGGAAAGATAAGATGAGATTGAGGAGAAAAATATGAGATAAACAATCAAATTAATGAATAAAAAGTAAATGTAATTAGTTAAAATTAACAGAAAAAAAAAACTACGAAAAAAAATGAAAGGACAAAAAGCAAAGAAAAAAGAAAAATGAAATCACAAACAAAGAAATAAAAGGAAAATATAAAAAAAATTCCTCCACTGAACTATCTGAGTAGGTAATATTTCTTTTGATACCTGTGGTTTTGTGATCTACTCAGTATCGGGAAGGGGTTTCTGCAACCATGTAAATGGAGGTCGCTAAGTGAGTCGGGGTCCTGACCTGCTTTTCCTGTTGGGTAGGGCTAATCAAGGGACTGCCATCTGCCTCAAGGCAGTTGTCGCTCAGAGCACTTCGGTGTTTGTTTGCATCCACCCTGAGTTGATGCTGTCTCCGGCTAGCTCTGTAGTCCATGGGAGGGTGAGATGTCCACTTGCTCCAGAGGTCCACCTGTCTGTGCCCCTGGTGACACGCAATTGTCCAAGCAGAGTCATATTCCTGAACATATTAGTGAGTGGGGAGATCAAACAGATCTTGGAGTTCAGCGCTTAAAAAGGCATCAAGTGGGAAGAAGCAATCCTTTGGGTTTCATCCTGGCAGTTCTGCTCAGCTTCTCAGAAAACCCCAAAAGACAGGTCCAGCTCCTGACGCTGGAGCTGAGCTCCCCAAGGCTCAGACTTCTCAGTAGCCTATTAGAGCTCTCCTTTTCTTTGCAGTCTTTCTTGTGGCTGTCTCCTACCCAGTCAATGGGGCAGGGTGGCCCCAGAGACACACTGAAGTGACGTTGTTGTATGACTTGTGATCCCCAGGACATTAATCTTAAACAATAAGCCCTCTGTCAAAATGGCTTTCAGCTGTACCTCTGTGAGATATGGCAGGCATTACAGAAGATTTCTTCAAAACTGGAGTGCTGTGGGGGAGATACCACTTCTGAGTAGAACCTCTCCCTGACTTATAGCTTCCTAGAGCTAGTGCTCCCAGTTCCTTGTCACTGGGGCAGCCACTCTCCCTGAACTTTCTGTGTGCTTCTGAAATCAAGTCCTCATTTCCCTAGAAGCCAAGGCTGGCATTGAGGACTACTTCATTCTTTTTTTTTTTTTTTTTTTTGCCTTTCTATTTTTTTGTGTGTGATTTTTAGCTTGTGTGCTGCCTCTTACTAGTTTACTAGAGCTCATCTCTGTCCCTCCTTTGTAGCTGTTTTTCAGCTGTCTTGATTCCAGGTCATGGAAAGGACATTTCTACTCCTTCACCTTGACTCCTATCGCTCATCTCTGCTGTCTCACACCAGTGCCTAAAACAGATATTAGATTGTGACATTTCTGTGTAGAAACAATACTCCCTTTAATCTTTAGGATTAAACTGCTTTTTCTGTAGTAATTCTTCATTAAGACCAGAGGGCTGGGGATTTAGCTCACTGGTACCACTGCCTGCTTTGCAAGTGCAAGATCCCAAGTTTAATCCCCAGTACCCCCGCCAAAAAGATCAGACATTCTTCCTACTCTCTTACCTAGTGATTGTGCATGTGATTGTGTTTTGCTGGATCTTTTTCCTGTCTTTGTCTATGATTCCTATTCCTTATTTAAAAATTTAAAATTTATTTTTGGTAGCAGGAATCAAACTTGGACCCTTGCACTTACGAGGCAGGCAGTGCTGACCCCATCTTTTGGAGCCAACACAAATATTCCTTCCTTCTAGACTCATTGCTTGTCTGCCTCCACTGAACAGAAATATTAGGATTGGAGCTATCATATGCAAAGGACCTAACCAATGGACTCTATTGTTTTCATGCATGTCCAGTAAAATTGGCCTCTGTACATGCCCATCTTTTTGTTTATTATTCTTAAATATTTACCATTTCTTGGGTCCATATTTAAATTAGTTCTGTTTTTATTACTAGGTAATGACCAGGTTGCCATTTAATATTGCCAATATGGAATCTTTCTTGCTTTTTTTTCTTTCTTTCTTTTCATCTTTTTTCTTTCTCTCCCCCACTCTCTATTTTTCTTTTTGTACAAGGGATCGAACTCAGGACCTTGTGCTTGCCAGGCAGGCACAGTGCCACTGAGTTATATCCCTGGCCCTTTTTCCACTTTATATAAGTGTGAATTTCATTTTCTGCTTTGTTTATGATGTTCTTCCTGATTCTTTCAATAAACTCTTTCTTAGTATCTATGTATAAGGCACTGTTCTATGCATTGGAAGTTTAAAAAGTAGGATGAATAATGGAGACCTATCTAATGATTCTTAATTTATCGTTCTTTGAAATGATAATATTAGGTTGGGCATGGTGGTGCATGCCTATAATTCCTGCACATAGGAGGCTGAGGCAGGAGAATCACAGGATTGAAACCAGCCTGGGTTACACAGTGAGTTCAAGGCCAGCCAGAATTACAGAGTGAGACATTGTATCAAAAAACAAACAAACCACACACACACACACACACACACACACGCACGCACGCATGCACCCACACACACATACACACTAGAGGGGAAGGGAAAGTTGGGGGGGAGGGGAAAAGAAAGAAGGGAAAATATGGATAAATAAGGGCAAATGGAAGCAAATTTTTTGTAAATAGGGAGGGGTGCAAGGGTGGGAGGGAGAGAAGGGGAATGGGGAAAAAACAGGAACCAAGATATATCATGTACACATTCAAATTCCCAGTAGTGAATGTGATCATAATGTAGACCTAAAATGTATCAATAAACTTAAGTAAAAAACACAAGAAGATAAAATGACAATATTAAATTGCATCATTGCCTGTGTTTGGGAGGAATGTTAATAATGTTTTTCATGGATTATATTTTTTTCTGTAATCCAGCCTGCTTTCTGCTATTTTTCTATCTATAATTTATACTATTGATTTGTGAATGAATCCTTGTCTACAATAAAACCTTTAGCACCTCTCTGCTAGTTAACACTGCTTGAAAAGATTCCTTTTACATTTATTATTTTACCTTTAGTTAACAATGTCACCAGCATGGCTACTGTGTTCTCTCATGCATGGTTCCCACCCTTATGCTGGAGAGTCACTTCTTTTCCTACTCTGATCAGCCCAAATTTGCTCTGCACAGTCTATTTCCTTTCCTACCTTTAAGAAAACTTCCTTAATATTAAAAAAAAAAAATCACCACCACTAGAGGTCCCTATATCAACTATAAAAATGTGTCCCTTTAAAAAAGTATTATGCAGAATTATAAATAGTGATGGTTCTGTTAGAAATTAGAAGTTATACTCAAAATAGGTAATTTCAGAGAGCTGTTTACATATATGCAGACAAAGTTAAAAAACCAAACTATTCCAGGGCCTCAAGTGGGGAAACAGTGCTCCTGGTGGACTTGAAGAAGCCAGGGAAGGGGCAGGGGACAGAACACAACATAAAGGGAATCTGGCTGCAGATGAGTGCCCAACCTCAGCTTCAGCCTCTCCCAGAAAGGTGTAGCTGACTTCCGGGGGATTCTTTCCCTAAAAGCATCCATCTGTATGAGGCTTCCCTTTTACAGCATCCATGGAGTTTGCAGGACAAGCAGTCCAGTGGGTGATGCAGTCCACTCAAGTCAGATTCCTGTGGTGGGTTAGGGTAGTAAGAGGTGCAGTGCAGGTCTACAAAAGTGAATGCAAGAAGCTCAGCACAGGCCTTAACTTGTCCAAGACTGGGATATCCAGCTATTCAGTTTTTATATGCATTTATTTATATACATGTACGTGACAATAGTATATGGTCCCCTTTCATGAAAAAAATCACTTCTCCCTATTTTTTCATCTTTTTTTTTTTTTTTTTTTTTTTTTTTTGTACCAGGGATTGAACTCAGGTCCTTGTACTTGCAAGGCAGGTGGTGGCATCACTGAGCTAAATCCCCAGCCCTATTTTTTCATCTTTGATTCAATCAATCAATCAATCAATCAATATTTATTGAATTCTTTGAATATAAGCAGGGAGTATAAAGAGATATCAAGTGGGGAATAAGGGAAACAAACAAATCATCATCTCACAAAGTACTGAAAGCATGATGAATTTGGGATGAGCAGGGGCAATTAGACTTCCGGTGCTTACTTCACATCATATATTGTCTGGGAAAGCTTCCTGAAGGAGATGATTTTTGCTCAAATTTAATTATTTGTTCTGTCTTTATTCTTGTGTTTATGAAGTTCTTTAATTCTTCCTTGTGCTTGTGAGGCAGGCACCAGAACCACTGAGGTAAATCCCCAGCCCTCTATGAAGTTTAAAATGAAATAATACCTGTAAAGGCCAGTGCTTGGTACATAACAAATGATTGGTAAATACTATATTTTTCTTATAATTTCCTAAATCCAACTAGTGTGGACTATTTTCTCTCTTGTATGAAACATTGTTGAAACATCTATCATTAATTAATGCCCTAAAGTCCAAAGGTAGAAAAACTTAATGTTTAAAGATTACCATAGCCATGGAATGAAAATGACATGAAAAACAAACATTTGGATAAATACCAAAAAGACTAGAGGTATTTGAAATATCAACAGGTTGACAAAAATAATTTTGGTTGCTTAACAATGCACAAAGGTAATATAAAACACTCTTTTTGGGTGTGGAATGTATTCACCTTTATGTTCTCAAGCTATTTAAATATTAGACAAAAATTTTTTATAGCACAAGTGTATGAATTATACTCACTTTGAGAGATATTTGACTGCTAGAAGTCAAAGAAAAAAGTTTTTTTTTGTTTGTTTGTTTTTAAGACAGGGTCTCACTATGTAGTTGAGACTGATCTGGAACTCACTATGTAGCCCTGGTTGGTCTTGAATTCACAGCGATCCTCCTGCCTCAGCCTCCCGAGAGCTGGGATTACAGGTGTGCACCACCACATCTAGTAAAGAAAAAAGTTTTTACTGTGTTATTTTCCTTTTCTTTTGTAGGAATTGAATTAAATAGCTCAGCTCAGAAATGCTTGTTTGCAAACCATTCAGGTCATGACCAGAGCATTTGGCAAAATTTTGCTTCTGCTCCTAAACTCTGCATAGGTTGAGAGTCACAGTTGTCATCTACTTCCTAGAATTACAAACCAACTTGGATGGAACTGAATAAAATTCAATGGTTAGGTTCAGTGTTGCCCTTATGAGGCATGGCTACAACTAGATGCCTGGAATCCTTTTCTATCTTCCCAGAAGCTTCTTCCAGGAATTTTCTGTTCATCTTTATATGTACACTTGTCTGTGGGAGAGACTTCTCTTTCACCAGATTACTAGTGCCACCTCTGCACTAATAAAAGTCTTCCCAGTTTTAGATGGACACGCTCAGTGAATGACTGTGTTCCTAGGCTCTCTGGGGACTGTGTAACTGTGTGGAGACTTTCTCAACAGTGGTATGAGTGAAAAAGATGTGCACCCTTTTTGGGTTATAACTTTAAAAGCCTCCATCTTCTCTATCCTTTCCCAACTTCCCATTCTTGAAGCATGGGGAGAGTGGAGCAGCCATCCTGAACTAGAGGTGATGGCATCATGGCTAGGACTGCTGTCCTATCAGTTTCTGACTACGTATATCAAGATATGTTGTTAGAAATGTCTGTATCTTATTTAAGCCACTGTATTTTGAGATGTTTTGTTACAGATGCTTAGCACCCTGAATAATATTTTGTCTGTGTAGTCATGCATCATTTTACTATAGTGATTTGCTTTGAGAAATACACCTTTAGTCAATTTTGATATTGCATGGATATTAGAGCATGAACTCATACAAACTTCGGTAGTGTAGCCCACCACATACCGGCTCTATGTGGTAGATTTGTGTATGATAATGTCTGTTCCTAGGGCCATGATGAACAAAACAACATGAGATTAAATCAAATACAAAGGAAAACGGTATGACCAAAAGGTACAGTTAAACAAGAGATGCATGAAGTACTGCTGGTGTAGCACAATATATTGTTTTATAGTAAACCTTTTTTTTATAAGTATGACTAAACACTCTAAAATCATGATAAAAGAATAGTACAAAAACTACATAACAAGTGTCAGGGTCATTTGTTTTTAGAATTTAGCTTACTTAACATTATGGTCTCAAGGTATATCAATTTACCTACACAAGACTTGAATTTATCTTTATGGTGGAGTAGTACTCCACTGTATATAGACATCACATTTTGTTTACCCACTCATCTGTTGAAGGACATGTAGGCTGTTTCCAAGACTTACATTAGTGTGATATGATGCATTCAACTCTTTGGGGGAGATACTTAAAAGGGTAATAGCTGGGTCAAATGAAATTTCTATTTTTAGTTTTTTGATGACTATCCATGCTGATTTCTATAGAGGTTGCATCAGTTTATCTCCTATCAACAATGAAGAATTGTTCCTTCTACCTCCCATAGCCTCTGCAGCATTTGTTACTGGCTATTCTTTCTGGAGTAACATGGAATCTCAGTATTATTTTAATTTGCATTTTTCAAATGGCCAGAAATATTGAACATTTTTTCATGTGTTTATTGGCTATTTGTACTTCCACATCTGTGAAGTGTCTATTCATTATTGTTGCCCATTTTTTTTTTGTTTTGTTTTTGCTTTTTTGAGACAGGGTCTTACTATGTAGTTGAGACTGACCTGGAACTCACTATGTAGCCCAGTCTGGTCTTGAACTCACAGCAATCCTCCTGTCTCAGCCTCCCAAGTGCTGGGATTACAGGTGTGCATCACCACCCCTGGCTTGTTGCCCATTTTTGATTGGGTCTTTTATTTGGGATCTAAAATTTTAGGTTTTATATGTTATAGATATTAATCTTCTGTCCAAGGAATACTTCCAAATTTTTTTTTCCTATTTTGTACTTTGTCTTTTCACACTGTTGGTAATTTCCTTTGCTCTGTAAAAGTTTAAAATTTTATATGATTCCATTTGTTTATTCTCAGTGATACCTCTCACGCAATTGGGATTCCACTGAGAAAATTTGTGTCTATGACTGCATCTTCAGAGTTTTACCCACTTGATCTTTGAACAGATTAAGCATTTATATTTTAATAGTTAGATCATTGATTCATTTTGATTTTTGTTTAGTGCATGGAGAGAAATATGGGTCTAGGTTCAATCCTGGCATGGTTGATAGCCAATTCTCCCAGGAGTATTTGTTAAGGACACTTTCTTTTCTCCAGAAAAGTATTTGGCCCCTTGATCAAATATAAGGTAGATAAGCATTCTGGGTTATTTCTGTATCCTCTATTCTGTTTTACTGATTGACAAGACTGTTGCTCGCCACCAAACACCAAGCTATTTTTATCAGTGTGGCTTTGTTGAATAACTTGAAGTCTGGGATAATGATGCCCACTGCTTGTCCTTAATGCACAGAATCACTTTTGCTATGCTAGATCATTTCTCCTTCCATGTACATTCAGGATTCCTTTCTTTCCTTAGTTCTGTGAAGAATGCTATTGATATTTTCATTGGGGTTGTGTGATGTGTGCATGATAATTTTAGAAGCATGGCCATTTTGACTACATTGGTTCTGCTTACACAGGAACAAGAGATATATTTCCATTTTCTGAAATCCTCTTCAATATCCTTTTTCAGAGGACTGCCATTTTCATTGTACTGGTTTTTTACTTCCTCAGTTAGGTTAATTCCTAAATATTTAACATTTATTCATGCTGTTGTGAAAGTATTGTTTCCCTAATTTTTCTTTCAGTGAGTTTGTTGTTCCTGTACAAGAATGCTACTGATTCTTAAGTGTTGACTTTAATCCTTCTATGCTACTGAATTTGATTATTAATTTTAATAGGATTTTAGTGGAGTTTTGGGGTCTTCTATGTAGAGAATGTCATATGAAAATAATGGTAATTTATCTTCTATTCCTATACACATCCCTTTTATTTCTTTCTCTTAAAAATTAAAAAAATTAATACATGTTAGCAATTCATGCAGTTTCCAATCACCTTGGGGAGTGGTTACAGGTATATACCACAGCTTTTTTATTTTTAAATTCCCTTCCCTCTTCCTCCCTCTTCTCTTCCTCCAATTCTCCTATGCTACTTTTCGTTTTTGTTGATAGCATTAATCTTAGCTCCTGTTATTGCATATACTGTTTACATTAACCAAGGTTAAGTTTCTATACACAGTGTACCTTTATTTTACTTGTTTCCCCTTTGCCTCCTCTTCACCCCTTGCACTTTTTTCCCTGAACTATTTCCCTATTGCAATAGTTATCTTCTACTCCACTTTTATCCATCCTTCATAATTCTCTGTTTGTGCTTTGCCTCACTCAGATGAGAGACACCATATGGTATTTAAATTTGTGTGTCTGGTTTACTTTACCCAACAATATATTTTCCAAGTGCTTGCACTTTCCTACAAATGTCTCAAGTCTGTCATCCTTTAGAGCAGAATAGTAAGTATTCCATTATATACAGATACTACATTTTCTTTATCCAACCATCTGTTGATGGATATACAGGCTGTTTCCATGATTTAGCAATTACAGGGGTTGGGGATTTAGCTCAGTGGTTGCAATGTCTGCCTTGCAAGTGCAAGGTCCCAAGTTCGATACCCAGTATAAATAAATAAATAAACAAATAAAATAAAAACCAAACAAATGATTTAGCTATGAGATATTTCAAATTTTTTTTTTTTTTTTTTTTTTTTTTTTTTTTTTTTTTT
>NW_022900947.1:58001726-58016416 GCF_012274545.1 Fukomys damarensis
TACTGGGGATCTAAATCGCATCCTTCCATCAGCGAGGCAGGCACTAGAACCTCTGAGCTAAATCCCTGGCCTGGTATTTCAAATTTAAAAAAAAAACAACCTCCAACCCAGGCTGCTGTATCCTGAAAAACTATCTTTCAAAATTGATAGAGAAATAAGATATTTTCACAACAAAGAACAGCAGAGAAACTTCATAAATACCAAAGTAGCACTCCATACAATTTTAAAAAATATCCTAGAATATGACAATGAAGGTCACAATTCCACGAGGCCCAACAGAGCAAATCCAATAGGCAAGAATTTAAAGGAAGAGGGAGAAAAATAAAAAAGAACCCAAAACAGGAAAATTACTTAACAATGATAAGTCAATATATATAAGTTATAAACATCAATGTTAATGGCCTCAATTCACCAATCAAAAGAAATAGACGGACAGAATGCAGCTAAATCCCCGGCCCATACTTTGATTTTAATTTAGTATATAGTTAGTGTTAAGGGTCCAGCTTTAATCTTCTGCACACAGATAACCAGTTTTCCCAGTGCTATTTGTTGAATAAGCTGGCTTTCCTCCAACATAAGCTTTTGGCCTCTTTGTTGAAGATCAAATAGCTGAATGTGTCAGGGAAAGTTTCTGTATCCTAAATGCTGTTCCATTGATCCATTTATTTGGTATTTTTCCAGTACTATGGTTTTATTCTTTTTGGTACTGGGGTTTGAACTTGGGCCCTTGCACTTTTAAGGCAGTGGGTGGAACCACTAAGCTAAATTCCTGGCCCACTATGCTTTTTTATCACCATTGCTTTGTAGTATAGATTGAAGTCAGGTACTGCTTTGCCCTCTGTTTTAGTCTTGTTGCTCAAAAATTACTTTTGCTATCCTTTGTTTCTTCTGGTTTCATATCAATTTTAGGATTGTTTTTACAAGATTTGAAAAGTTTACTGTTGATATTTTGTTTGGGACTGCATTGAATCTGCATAGCAGTTTTGGGTTATGGTCATTTTCACTTTATTATTCAACCTATCTTAGAATAGGGAACATCACTTCATTTTCTGATGTCTTCTCCAATTTTCTTTTTAAAATTTGTATTTCATTAGTATATTTTAGATGTAGAATATAATGACATTAATCATTGGAAACTTGCACCTTTACATAATATATCTTGATTCTTAATTTCCTGAATATCCTGCGCTGCCTTCACCCCCTCCACCCTTCCATATTTAGAGAGACTTTGTTTCCATTTTTAATTTTCTCATGTTAATTCCATTCCCCTCTTTCCTTTCCCTTACTCCTCCCACTTCCCATTCCCCTTTGCACCTTTTCTTCCTTTTTCACATTATCTATTATACAATTTCATCATTGTTTACACTTTCAGTTTCTCACACAAGAAAAACTATTCAGAATTTATACGTCTTATTTAACTTAAGAGTATTGCCTCAATGTGCATCCATTTAGCTATAAATACCTCTAATTTCTCATTCTTTATGGCTGAGTAGTATACTCCATTGTATAGAAAAACTACATCTTCTTTATCCAGTCTCCAAATGATGGGCAATTGGGCTATTTCCAAGTTTTAGCTATTGCAGACTATGCTGCTATAAACATGGGTGAGCATATATCATTGTGGTATGCTCCCTTTAATTCTTTTGGGTAGTTATCCAGCAGGGGAATAGCTGAGTCAAATGGGACCTCTAATCCTAGTTCTTTGAGGTATCTCCATACTGATTTCCACAGTGGTTGCACCAGTCTACAGTCCCATCAGCAGTGGAGCACCATCCTCTCAGCACCACCATCATTTGTTATTGATTGATTTCATAATAGCAGCCATTCTTTGTGGGGTGAAATGAAATTTCAACATTTTCACTTGCATCTCACAAATGACAAGTGATGTTGAACATTTTTTCATATATTTATTTGCTCTTTCTACTTCTTTGTCTGAGAAATGTCTGTTCATTTCAGATGCCCACTTTCTAATTGGGTCTTTAAATTTGGGAGGTATGATTTTTTGTACTGGGGATTGAACTTCGGCCCTTGCACTTTCAAGGCAGGTGGTGGAACCACTGAGCCAAATCTCCAGCCTGAAGTCTGATTTTTTTAAAGTTCTTTATATATTTTTGATAATAGATCTTTGTCTCAGGAACAACTGGTAGAATTATTTTTTCCCACATTGTGGGCTGTCTCTTCACACTGTTGGTGGTTTCACTTGCTGTGCAGTAGCTTTTTAATAAGAAGAGATCCCACTTGTTGATTGTTCATACTAGTTCACCTGCAACTCATGAAATAATTTCCTATGCCAATGTCTTCAAGAGTTCTACCTAACCTGTCTTCCAGCCTGTTTCATATTTCTGCTTCAATATTTATATCTTTGATCCATTGCAATTTTAGTTTACTTCATGGTGAGAGATATAGGTCTAGTTTTAATCTTTGTTAACTTCAAACCCAATTTTTCCAGCACCATTTATTAAAGATGCTATCTTTCCTCCAGTGAGGGTGTTTGGCTCTTTTGTCAAAGTTAGGTGTTTTGAGTGTGTCTGGAACTATTTCTGCATCTTCTAATCTGTTCCACTGATCCTCAGGTCTGTTTCCTTGCCAATAATATGCTGTTTTTATCACAGTATCTTTATAGTATAGTTTTAAGTCAGGGATTGTGATATCCCCTACCTTGTCTTTGTTGCCTGGAACTACTTTTGCTATTCTAGGTCTCCTCTTGTTCCAAATGAATTTTTGGATTATTTTCTCTAGTTCTGTGAAGTATGCTGGAATTTCAGTTAGGATTGTATTTAATCTATATAGCAGTTTTGGAACTATGGATATTTCCATTATATTGGTTCTTCCTAACCAGGAGGGAGGGATGTCTTTTCATTTTCTGATATCCTCTTTGATGTCCTTTTCCATAGTTCCATAGTTTTCATAGTAGAGGTCTTTGATTTCCTTTGTTCAGTTTATTCCTAGATATTTCATTTTTTTGGATACTATTGTGAAAGTAGTTGTTTCTCCAGTTCCTTTTTCAGTTAGTCTGTGGTTCATGTACAGGAAGGCTATTGATTTTTTATGTGTTGACCTGATATCCAGCTGCATTACTGAATTTGTTTATTAAGTCTAGAAGACTTTTGATGGAATTCTTACAGTCTTCTATACAGAGAATCATGTCTTCTGCAAATAATGACAACCTGACTTCTTCATTTCCTATCTTTATTCATTTTATTTCTTTCTCTTATCTAATTGCTGTGGCTGTTTCCAAAACTATATTGAACAGGTGTGGTGATAGTGGACATCCTTGTCCTGATTTTAGTGTGAAGGATTCAGTTTTTGACCATTTAGTATGATATTGGCTGTTGGTTTTTCATACTTGTCTTTTGTCAGATTAAAGTAAGAGAACATCTATTCCAATTTTTTGCATGGTTTTTATCATGAATGTGTGTTGGATTTTTCTGCATCTATTGAGATGATCATATGGTTTTTGTCCTTGGCTTTAGTAATATATATTTATTGATTTACATATGTTGAACCATCCCTGCAATCCTGGGATGAATCCCACTTGGCCAGGGTGTATGATCTTCTGCATTGTGTTTGTCAGTATTTTATTGAAGATTTTTGAAACTATGTTCATTAGTGAGTTTGGCCTATAGTTATCTTCTTTGGTTGGAGTTTTCTCTCCTTTTGGTATCAAGGTGATGCTTGCTTCCAAGGATGAATTTGGGAATATTGCTTCCCTTTCGATTTCATTGAAGAGTTTAAACAATAGTGACAATAGTTCTTCTCTAATTGTCTTGTAGAATTCATCAATGAAGTCATCAGGGCCTGGGCTTTTCTTAGTTGGTAAGGTTTTAATTAGGTTTTCAACTTTCTTGATTGATATTGGGTTGTTTAGAATTTTTAGGTCTTCTTTGTTCAACTTTGGTAATTCACATCTATCTAGAAATCTGTGTATTTCTGTTTTTTTCATCTTATTGGTGTATATATTCTTGAAGTAGATATTTATGATCATCTGCATTTCTGTTATATCCATTCTAATTTCACATTTTTCATTTATAATTGCATGGATTTGGGTCTTTTCTTTCCTTTTGTGATAAGATTAGCTAAGGGTTTGCCAATGTTGTTTATTCTTTTGAAGAACCAACTCTTTGCTTCATTGATTTTTTGCATTGTTCTCTTAGTCTCCATTTCATTGATTTCTGCTTTGATCTTTATAATTTCCTCCCTCATTTGAGCTTTGGGTTTGTGCTGCTCTTTGTTTTGTAGAAGCTTGAGGTTCAGCATCAGGTTGTTTCTTTCAGTTCACTCTGTCTTCCTAATATAGAGTATTCATTGCTATGAATTTCCCTTGTAAGACTGCTTTCATTGTGTCCCATAGATTTTGATGTTATATTTTCATTGTCATTTAATTGTTGAAATTGTCTGAATTCTTCTTTAATTTCCTCTGTGACCCATTGGTTATTCAGAAGTATGCTGCTCAATTTCCATGTGTTTATGAAATTCTTGTGGTTTCTTTTGCTATTGAACTCCAATTCATCTATGATTGGATAATATGCAGGGGATGAGTTGAATTCCTTTGCACTTAGTTAAATATTTTCTATGAGTGAGTATGTGTTCTGTTTTGGAGAATGACCCATGTGCAGCTGAAAAGATGTGTATTCTGATTTTGTGGGGTGGAACACTTTTTAAACTTCCATTAAGTTCATTCATTCAAGAGATTGATTGAGTTCTAATATTTTGTTGCTTATTTTCTATCTAGTTGTCTATCAATTCGTGACAGTGGGGTATTGAGGTTCCCCACTACTACTGTATTAGTGCTTATTTTATTTTTCATGTCCTTTAGTATTTGCTTTATATAATTTGGCACACTAGTGTGTTGTGAATATATAATTATGATTATCATCTCTTCCTCATGGAGTTTTCCCTTTACAAATATGTAGTGTCCTTCATTGTCTTTCTTAATTAGTGTTGATTTGAAATACATGTGATCTGTAAAGAGGATAACTACTCCTGCTTTTTGTCAGGTTTCTGTGACATGTAGTACTGTTTTCTACCCTTTAACTTTCAATCTATGAGTTTCCTTTTTAATTAAGTGTGTTTCTTGTACACAGCATATTTTTTGATCTTCCTTATTGACCTATTCTGCCAGTCCATTCCTCATGATTGGTGAAATGAGACAATTAACATTAATAATTATAACTGATATGCATTGACTTATCCCTGTCATGACATTTTCTTTTTGTTGGATTATTCCCATTTACATTTAAGTTTTTATTGTGCCTGATGGATTCCTTCTTCTGGGCTTCCTTGGGTTTTGCTCCTCATTGTCTTCTCCTAAGATATTGTTTAAATTTTTTTGGAGTGCTAGTTTGGTATTCATGAAGTTACTAAGGTGCTTTTTGTCATGTGTGTATCTTATTTCTCCATCAATTTTGAAAAATAGTTTTGCAGAGTCCATCGATCTGGGTTGGAAGTTGTTTTCTATTAGAGCTTGAAATATATCACTCCAGGCTCTTCTTGACTTAGTGTTTGTGCTTGACTTGAGTGTGTCTGATGTGATTCTGATGGGCTTCCCTTTGTATGTGATTTGTTTCTTTTCTCTAACTGCTTAAAGTATTTTGTACTTCTGTTGGGTTTCTGGAATCTTAAGTATTATATGCCTAGGTGTAGATTTTTTATCATGGCTAGTTGGAGTTGTATATGCCTCACTTATTTGTATGTCAAATTCTTTTCTCCTACTTGGGAAGTTTTCTGCCATTACTTCTGTGAGCATTTTTTTTTTTAATTGTTTGCGATCTCTTGTGTTTCTTCTTTGACTCTGATCAGTCTTATGTTATACTTCTTTGCATCATCTAGCAACTGCTGGATTGATTTCTCATGATACCTTACTATTTGTAAATAATTTTTATTTTCCTGGTCATTAATTGCAATCCTCTTTTCTGTATAAGAAATTCTGTCCTCACATTGGCTTATTCTGGTGTATAAACTTTCAATGGAATTTTTAATCTCCTGCAAATCTGTTTACTACTTTTTTATGGATTCCATATTTTTCCTGTATTGTAATTTCATCATGTTTCTCAGCTTCTCTATTTTTTTAAATCTGTGTCTACTCTAGAGTTAGTAATTATGTCTTTCACTATGGACACGATCTCTGATGTTATCTGATAAATTATTTCTGAGTTAATTTTTTCCAGATCCTTTTTCATTGCCAGTTCAAGAAGTGCAGGTTTTTGAGTATCAGATTGTTCCATCTCATTGTCCCTTTGGGTTGCCTTAGGTGATTTGGAAGTGTGGTTTTGAGTCATGGTTATTTCATTTCAACAAATGCAACTTGCTTCACCTTTTCTAAGGTGACTTTTTGCCTTCCCAGAGGTCTTCCATTCTCAGCAAGCCTTACAGTGGCCTACTTTCTGCTGCTCACCCCTGTGCCACTTCCTGGGTTCAGAGGATCTCTGTGTTGCCTTGTTTTCTTGGTGGGATTCTGGCTGGGGCTTGTGCACCCTTGGGATGGTATCTAGGCCTGCCTCTGGCTAGGGCCTGCCCTCCTACATGGGTATTGTCTGGTAGGGCCTGTGGCTGGGGGCTGTGCACCTGAGTTTCTGGTGTCTGGGTGGGTTTCTGGCTGTGGTCTGCTTGCATTTACCAATGGTATCTGGGTGGCCCACCAATTGTTGCCTGCTTGCCTGTGCAGTTGTTTTCCAGGTGGGCCTTTTCCTGGCTCTGTTGTCTGCCCACTGGTGTCTGGGCAGGTCCATGATTGGGACCTGTGAACCCATGCTGCTCTGGTTCATGAGGACTTCTCACTGGGATCTGTGTTCACTTACCAATGATATCTGGGCAGGCCTTTCCAGACTCTGCATATTTTGCCCTGAAGAAGCTGAGTTCCTAGCACTCACTGCTGCACCATTTTTGGATCATCCTTTATTTCTTTCTCTTATCTAATTGTTCTAACTAATGCTTCAAGAATTGTGTCGAATAGGTGTGGTGATAGTATCTTTTTCTTGTTCCCAACTTTAGAGTTAATGCTTGCAGCTTCTCTCTAATTAGTATGATGTTGACCATTGCTTTGTCATAGATGGCTTTTGTCAGATTGATATAAAGACCTTCTATACCTAATTTTTTTCTTGGGTTCTTATCATGAATGATGGATTTTGTCAGATGCTTTTCATGCCTCTATTGAAATTATCATGTGATTTTTGTTCTGCTTTTGTTTATGTGGTGTTTTACATTTATTGATTTTCATGTATTAAACCATCTCTGCACCCCTGGAATGTATCCTAATTGTTCATGATGTATGATTTTTTTTATATCAGGGATCAAACTTGGAACCTTGTGTTTGTGAGGTAGGCAGTGAGCTAAATCCCTGGCCTGATGTATGATTTCTTTGATGATTGGTACATTATATTTGCCAGTATCTTATTGAGAATTGTTCATCTATATTCATTGAAGAGTTTGACCTGTCATTTTCTTTTTGGTTGAGTTCTTTTCAGAGTAATGCTCACCTTCAGGAATGAGTTTGGGAATACTGCTTCCCTTTCAATTTTATTGAAGAGTTTTTATTTATTTATTTACTTAGTTGACACCGGGGATTGAACTTGGGACTTTGGGCTTGCAAGGCAGATGGTAGCACCACCTAGGTAAATGCGGCCTGAAGAGTTTTATTAATATTGATATTGATAAATATCTTTTCTAAAGTTCATGTAGAGTTTGACAGTAAATCCTTTGAATCTTGGTTTTTTCTTAGTTGGTAATTTTTTCCCTTTTAATAAGTCTTCAGTTTCATTGATATTGTATTATTTGGGGTTTTTTGTTTTCTTCTTTTAGCTTTGGCAGTCATATATATATCCAGGAATCTATCCAATTCTTCTGAATTTTCCATTTTATTAATGTACTGATTCTCAAAGTAGTTACCAAGAGTCTTCTGAATTTTTAAAACAATCTGTTTCATTTTTTTTTACTTCTAATTTCACAGATTTGGGACTTTTGTTAAGATAGGCTAAGGGTTTGTTTAGTTTTGTTATTATTAAAAGAACCAATTAACTGACCTGGTTTTTTGGTCCCAGTTTCATTACTTTCTCTTCTGATTTTTGTAATTTCCTTCCTTGTATTAGCTTTGGATTTGGACTGGCCTTGTTTTTCTAGGTCTTGTGTTGCATCATTAGGCCATTGACTTGTGCTCACTATTTTTCTGATGTTGGAATTCACCACTATGAACTTCCTTTATAAGACTCTTTCATTGTTCTGTTATATTGTACTGGTATTATTGTTTGATTGTAGGAACTGTCTCATTTCTTTGATTTCATCTGTGGTCCACTGATTATTCAAGTGGGTATTATTTATTTTCTATATGTTTGCATAGTTCATGTGATGTCTTTTGCTATTTCATTGCATTTCATTTCTAGTTTCATTTCACTATGATCTGATAATGTGTTCAGGATAATTTCAATTCTTTTGTATTTAAATAAGCATTTTTTTTGGAGAATGTTTTATGTGCTGCTGAGATGAATGTGTATTCTGTTGTTGTTGGATGTAACCTGTATAGATATCTATTTAATTATTTGTTCAAAGATTTTTTTGGTGATTCTTTTTGTCTAGTTGATTTGTCCATTTGTGACAGTGGGGTATTAAGGTTGTCAATACATTGTATTTGTTTTTGTCTGATTTTTAAGTCTACTGGTGTTTATTTTCAATATTGTATGATTTGGAGCATATATGTTTATAATTTTTATGTCTTCCTGATAAAGGAAGACCAATATGTACAGTAGCACCTTGGTCCATGAACTTAATTCTTTCCATGATTCTGATTGCAAACTGAATTGGATAACAACCACATCAAAGCCAGGGCTCCTGATAACTTTTCTCAATACCAACAACAGAAAATTATACGACAAGGAGAAGTCAATACATATCAGTTATAACTATTAATATAAGTGGTCTCAATTTACCAATGAAAAGAAACAGATAGACAGAATGCATAAAAAAACAAGATCCAACAATATACTGTATACAAAAAACACACTTAACTAAAAAAGAAATTCGTAGGCTAATATTCAAATGACGGAAAACAAAATTCCATGTGACAGAAACCCCCTCTCCTCAAAAAAGGATCTGTAGGTACTCTATTTTCACACAAAGTGTGCCAAGACTTATCAGAAGAGACAAGATCACTGCATACTTGGTAAGAGAACACTCCAAGAAGAAATGATAACAATCATAAATATATATGCAACAAATCCTACACAGCCTACTATATCAAACAAATATTTATGGACATCAAAAAACAGCATTAATACAATTGTAATGAAGGACCTCAATACCCTACTGTCACAAATAGATCAACTAGACAAAAAAATCTATAAAAACATACCAGAACTTAACCAAACATTTGAACAAATGGACCTAGTAGCTGTCTACATTTGTGTTATTCCACCACACAACATCAGAATACACATTGTTCTCTTCCATGTACAGGATATTATTTAAAATAGGCTACATACTAGTTCATAGAATATACTTAAGAAATGCAAAGGAACTGAAATTATCCCATGCATATTATCAGATCATAATGCAATGAAGCTGGAAATCAATGGCAAAAGTAATCACAAATTATATAAACATATGGGAATTAAATAGCACCTTCCTGAAAAACCAATGGGCTAAAGATAAAATTAATGAAATTAGACAGTGTCTACAATTAAATGGTAATGCCGATACAAGATACTGAAATTTGTGGGACACGATGAAAGCAGCATTAGAAGAGAAATTTATAGCCATGAATTCCCATATCAGAAAAACTAAAATAAGCAACATAAATAAAACAAGCTTAAATAAACAACCTAACATTGAACTTCAAACTTCTACAAAAAGAATAGAAAGTCAAGCTTAAAGCTCATACAATGGATAAAATTATAAACATCAGAGCAGAGGGCCGAGGATTTAGCTCAATGGTGCCAACACCTGCCTTGCAAGCGCAAGGTTCTGAGTTTGATCCCTGGTACCAAAAAACAAAACAAAACAAAAACAAGATCAGAACAGAAATTAATGCAATTAAGACTAAGAAAACAACAAAAGAATTAATGAATTGAAGGGTTGGTTCTTTGAAAGGTTAAATAAAACTGATAAACCCTTAACCAACTTTATCAAAAAAGGAAAAGACTGAAATCCATGCAGTTAGGAATGAAAAGGGTGAAATCACAACAGAACCTGCTAAAATCCAGAAGATTAACAATACCTACTTCAAGAACCTGTATACTAATAAGATGGAAAACACAGAAGAAATGGATAGATTCCAAGATACATACAAATTATCAAAGCTGAATTAAGAAGATATAAAAATTCTAAATAACTCTTTATTAGTCAGTGAAATTAAAGATATAATTAAAAACCTATCAACAAAGAAAGCCCAGGTCCTGATGGATTCACTGCCAAATTCTACAGGGAATTTGGAGAAGATCTATTGTCAGTACACTTTAAACACTTTAATGAAATGGAAGGGAAACAATATACTCAAACACATTCTTGGAAGCAAGCATTATCCTGATACCAAAACCAGAGAAGGACCCTTCCAAAAAAGAGGACTACAAGCCAATCTCCCAACAAACATAAACATGAAAATCCTCAAAAAGATACTGGTAAACAGATTGCAGCAAATTATTAAGAAGATTATACAACATAACTATTTAGGATTCATCCCAGGAATGCAGAGATGGTTCAACCTACACAAATCAATGAATGTAATGCACCACATTAACAGAACCAAGGGCAAAAACCACATGATCATCTCAGTAGATGTAGAAAGAACATTTGACAAAGTCCAACACCCATTCATGATAAGAACTCCATGCAAAATTGAAATAGATGGCTTTTATCTCAACATGACAAAAGCCATCTATGACAAACCAACAGCCAATATCATACAAAAGAGTCAAAAATTGAAAGCTTTCACTCTAAACTCAGGAATCAGACAAGGATGTTCACTATCACCACTCTTATTCAACATAGTTCTGCAAACATTAGCCAGAACAATTAGATAAGAGAAAGAATTAAAAGGAATAAGAATAGGAAAGAAAGAGGTTAAATTATCATTATTTGTGGATGACATGATACTCTAATAGAAGATGCCCAAAACTCCACTAAAAAACTCCTAGATTTAATAAGCAAATTCAAATTCAGTAGCATAGTGGGTACAAACTCAATACTAAAAAATCAATAGCATTCCTGTACATGAATAACAAACTGACTGAGAGAGAAGTTAGGGAAATAATGCCTTTCATATTAACATAAAAAATAAATGGAATACTTAGGAATCAGTGCAACAAAGGAAGTAAAAGATCTTTTCATTGAAAACTATGGTACTCTGAAAAAGGAGATCTAAGGGGGATACCAGAAAATGGAAAGATATCCATTTTTCTTGGTTAGGAAGGATGAACATAGTGAAAATGGCCATACTTTAAAATTGTTATACACATATAATTCAATCCTGATCAAAATACCAATAGTATATCTCACAGAATTAGAGAAAAACAAGCCTAAAATTAATTTGGAGTCAGAAGAGACATAGAATAGCAAAAGCAATTCTGGTCAAAGTCAAGGTAGGGGACATCACAATCCCTGGTTTGAAGTTATGTTATAAAAGCTACAGTGATTAAAAACAGCTTGGTACTGGCACTCCCCCAACAAACAAACAAACAAGCAAATCCAGACCTGAGGATCAATGGACCTATTTAGGTGATGCAGAAACAACTTCAAGCACACTCAGCTTCCTTTTCTTTGACAAAGGGGCCAGACACCTTCACTGGAAGAAAGATAGCCTCTTTAATAAATGGAACTGGAAAAACTGGATTTTCACATGCCAAAGATTAAAACTAGGCCTATATCTCTCAATGCACACTAAACAAAAATCAAAATGTGTCAAAAATATAAATATTAAAACAGAAACACTAGATCTGCTAGCTGATAGAATAGGTAGAACTCTTGAAGATATAGGTGCAGGCAAACACTTTATTCACAACCCTGATCACACAGGAAATACAAAGAATCAACAACAAAGGTCTCATTAAAAAGCTTTTGCACATAAAAATTATCCACAAATAAAGTGAAGAGACAACCTATACAGTGGGAAAAATTTTGCTTGCTATTCCTCGGACAGAAGACTAGTATCTAGAATACATAAATAACTCAATAAATCAGACCCCAGGCATCACTCCAGCACCCGGAGGTAGCCTGGGCCCCGATCCACTGCGGAAGGAGAGCCACGCCTTCTCCCACCCCAGCCGCCATTGCTACAGTGTGGGGAGGTAGCTGTGCAGGCTCCCCTGAACCCCCATACCCCCCTGAGCACTCTCACACCTCCTGACTGTGCCAGTCTTTGGACCCACTCTGCAGAGGCAGAGGTGGTCATCAAGGGTATTTTTCTGAGTTCCCAACTTTGAATATCTTTAAAGAAAGATCCTGGGAAACCTGTAATAGAATGGTGTGGAGTTCAACCATTCAGAAGGTTAGGGAACTCAATCTAGGCCTTGCAGCCCAAGGTCAGTCAGCATCATGGGGTTCAGCCATCAGCTAACTGAGACGAGGGGTCTTGTATCCTTGCTCTGCCTGAGCCATTAAATGGTAAATACACTATATTGAAATTTTATTCACTGCAGACATGTTATGGACTGCTTCTTGATTTCAATTTAATTCAAATGATTTAAGGGTGGTAGACTAGTGACTACCACAGGTGGTCAATGTCCAAGTTGCGCTTGATCTTAATGTGTTGCTGATTGTATCAGTTGGGATAAAGCATTGTGGATGATTTGATGAGCTGTTTCTCTGATGTTATGAAGATGAGAATGTCTGTGGGTTGTTAGAGACACAGAAGCTAGGGCCCAACTATATCAGGAAGATTTGGGTGATAACTCAGAGATTAAACCAAGGACAGTCCGACAACAAAAATAAAAATGAGAAAACACTTAAGCAAGACACAAGGACAGACTTCCAGTTCACCAATGGCAAACAGTAGGGCAAATGAGGATGAAAAGGCCGATAGTGAACCACCAGGACACCCTGAACTCAAAGCACAGGAAGTAACAAAACAGATCAATCAAGCTCTAGAAAAATTCAAAACAAATAATTTCCCAGATAACCATAGAGATAGTGAGCAAAATGTAAGTCATGATTTGAGACTCTAGAGCAGAAACTGACAAAAAAATAGATGAGCTCAGGACCATGATAGAAGCCATGAAGGCCCAGCATAAGAAAGAAATGGAAAAAATAAATGCCCAACATAGGAAAGAAATGGAATCCATAAAACAGATTCAAACAGATATCCAGGAGATTAAACACTCCATTGAAAGTGCATGCAACAGAATAAAAGAATGCTGAAAGACTCTCAGATATAGAAGATAAGATTGCAGTCAGTGACCATGAAAAGAGAGGTCTCTTAAAAACAGTAAGGGATCATGAGAAATTGATCCAACAACTCCTAGATGATGCAAAGAAGAATAACATAAGACTGATAGGAATCTATGAAGTAGCAGGAGAAAATACAAAGGACTTTAAAAAGCTGTTTGCAGAATTAATGACCAAAAACTTCCCAAACAGAGGTGAAGAATTTGACATTCTGATAACTGAGGCATATAGGACCCCAACTAGCTACAATAAAAAAAATCTACACCTAGACATAAAATAATCAAGATCCCAGAAACCCAACAGAAAAAAAAAATACTACAAGCAGTAAGAGAAAAGAAACAAATCACATACAAAGGAAAGCCCATCAGAATCACAGCAGACTTTTCAACACAAACCCTTGGGGCAAGGAGAGCCTGGAATGAGATATTTCAAGTACTAAAAGAGAACAACCTCCAACCTAGACTGATGTATCCTGCAAAACTCTTTCAAAATGGATCGGGAAACTAGACACTTCCACAACAAAGAATACCTGAGAAACTACATGAATACCAAACCACCACTACAAGGAATTCAATAACACCATGAGGCCCAACACAGCAAATCAAATAGGCAAGGCAAGAAATTAAAAGGAGAAGGTGAAAAAGTAAAAAGAGTCAACAAAAGGCCAATAATATGTCAATAATAAGTCAGTACACATCAGTTATAACCAACAATGTCAATGGCCTCAACTCACCAATCAAGATAAATAGACTGGCAAAATGGAAAAAGAAGCAAAATCCAGCAATATGTTGCATACAAGAAACACACCTAGTGCAAAAAGAAGCCCATAGACTGAAAGTGAAAAGATAGAAGACAATTCTCCATGTGACAGGAGCCCAGAAAAAGCAGGTGTAGTAATCTTATTTGCAGACAAAGCAAATTTCAAACCAAAACTGATTCTAGTATTATTGATGTAGGAAGGTACTGTATCATACCTCTATGAATGTAAAATATCTTGTACCTGCTTCATGATACATAGTAGTGACCATGCTTTATCAGAGCTATATTTAATGATATTACTCTAGAATGTTCTCTTTCCAGATGATGATTAAGAGGCTAATAGAAAAAATGGTCCCAGGTACCACAACAGCAACAGAACTTTGCTGTTTTCTGGATATTATTCTTTTCTTTTCTTTTGTGTAATGGAATGTGCTGAATGTCTATAATTTTGTTCAGATGACTGCAGAACCTGGAAAAGCTGTTGCTGCTATCGATGCATAACATACTGCTATTATTAGTCCTTTTATATAAATATAAATATTTGTCCTTTTATATAAACATACTGC
>NW_022900947.1:58016887-58032474 GCF_012274545.1 Fukomys damarensis
TATTTTTAATGTTCATACAGAGATTTCTTTAACTGAAATACCGAATAGTTTCTTTGGTGTGAAAAACTATAATATTACACAGGATCCTAATGAGATAATTAATAATGTGAAATAGGAAGTAAAGGGCTAAAGGTGTAGGGAAAGTGGGAAGGGTGGGGGAAAAGTAATAAGGGAGAGGAAAAAATATGAGAAACTGAAAAAATGGAAATAAAGTATTTGTAAGTGGGCAGGGGAAGAAGGGGTGAATGGAGGGCAGGGACAAGAGGAAAAAATGGAATCAAGACCTATTATGTAAAGATACAGAATCCCAATGATGAATGTAACTGTATTGTATACCTAGATTGTACCAATAAACTCAATAAAAAGAAAAAAAATCAGACCCCAAAATTTAAAGACCCAATCCAAAATTTGATATCTGAAGTGAATCGATGCTTTTCAGATGATGGTGATGTACAAATGGAAAATAAATATATAAAAAATGTTCAACATAACTGGTCATGTGAATTAGAGCATAACTGAGATTCCTTCTCACTGCAGAAAGAATGGCTGCTATCAAGAAATCAACCAATAACAGATGCCCGAGTGGATGTGGAGAAAAAAGAACTCTGCTCCACTGTTGGTGGAAGTGCAGACCTGTGCCACCACTGTGGAAATTAGTGTATAAATTCATCAAAAAACTAAAACTAGAGGTTCCATTTGACCCAGCTATTCCTGTTTTTGGTATCTTCTCAAAAGAAAGCATCATACCACAGTGATACATGTGCACCCATGTTCATAACAGCACAGTCATAGTAGCTAAAACTTGGAAACAGCTCAAATGTCCATCAGTGGATTAATGGATAAAGCAAATATGTTTTTTATTTATACAATAGAGTACTACTCTGTCACAAAGAAGGATAAACTTGAGACATTTCTAGGTAAATGAATACATCTTTAGACTATATTCTTAAGTGAAATAAATTCGACACATATTTAAATACCATATTGTTTATCTGATGTGAGAAATTGAAAGGTAAATAAGGTCCAAAATGTATAATAAATAATTGGAAACAGGAAGAGAATATTCAAATGGGAAAAGTAGCAGGAGAGGGTGGAGGGGAAAAAGGAAGAAATGGAAAAGAAAAAAAGAACAAAGGAAAAGTAATAATGAAGCTTTGTGAATAATAACAGGAAAAGTGTTTGAAAGGCTCTGAGGGGATTGGAGAAAAAAGATCAAGATATATTATGCACAGGTACAAATTCCCTATGATAAGTCTGAACATTATGTATATCCAAATTGTAACAATAAAATTAATTTTTTAAAAAAGCAAAGGACAAATGAAAATTCTCAAGTCCCAATATACTGGTGAAGAAAAGAGGAAAGGAAAGTAGAGAAAAAGATTTTTAAAAACCCCCAAAAACAAAAAACCCAAATCAAACCAAAACTAAAAACACTTGCACACAGCAGATAAAACAAAAAAAAAATAAAATAAAAATAAACAAACATAAACACCAAAGCTTCCCCAGACAACAAACAACGACAAATTTTGCCTGTGATTTTGAACATGTGGTTTTCTTCTGAGAATTACAATTTTGGGGCAGTGTCCCAGTCAAGATGAGTCCCTGCTCACACCGGTGGATTAAAAAGCAGTCAGCGCCACGTGTTTGGTCTGTGCAGGACCCCGCAGGCGGTGGGATTTCCAGGGCTCCTTGACCGCAGCTATCTCTCGCGGACGCTTCTCACCCAGTCACTGTGCGCACACAAAACTGGAAGCCTGAATTGAGGCCCTCTGTGGACTCCCAGCTTCACGCAATCAACCTTCTGGGAAGGGCTCCTGACTAAGCACTTCCTCTGGGCCGTGTGGCAAGTGCTGGGACTGGAGTCGTTCTCCAGTTAATTGCAGCTCACAGTGGTCCATACTTAGGGGTGTTTCTCCCTCAAGTCCTCTAGACTTCCCCACCCTCACTGTGTCTCCGTACAAGGCAGGAGCTGGGAGAAAATGCAGGCTGTCCCTTCTCTGTCTGTGTTGTGTTTTGTCTCTCCAATTTCTCTGCCTTTTTTTTTTTTTTGTACTGAGGATCGAACTCGGGTCCTTCCATTTGCGAGGCAGGCGGTGGAACCACTGAGCTAAACCCCTGGCCCATTTCTCTGTAAGTTTTGATTTTCCTGTCAGAGTGTTTCTGATTCCCTGAGACTAACTTTCCTCTTTCTTTTTTTCCTCTTCCCCAATTTGTTATTTTCTAATATCTGGATTCTCACCCTCAGAGAGGCTGAGTTGTTGTTGCTTGCCCCTCTACCATTTTCCCAGAGTCTTAATTTAAAAAAAAATATTAATAAGTTTTAAAATTTTTCCAGATTTCTTTCTTGTTTTTTAAATTCACTGTTTATTGGTATGTTTTCAGTATACAATATGAGGGTTTGGAGATTTGGGGATTTGTACCGTTACATGATGCATCTTTGTTCTTATTTTTCCCCATTTTCTTGCCCTACCTTCACCCCCTCTGCCCCTCCCTATTTACAAAAACTGTTCTGTTTTTCCCTTTTCTCATATTTTTTCCTTTCCCTCCCCCTGCTCTTCCTCTTTCCCCTTTCCTTTTGGAACTTTTCTTCCTATTTCACACCAGAGAAATCATTCATTATTTACACGTTTGTCCTGTTCATTTCACTCTCCTTATTTCTATTTTATTCGATATCTCCAGAAAATTCTCCATATTATATTTATTCATTTAATGAGTATTTATCGGTAGCTTATTATATCCTGAGCCCATGAAGTATTTCTCTGAAAGCAGGTGCATGGCGAAAGGCTGGGAATTAGTGTTCCCAGAAGCAATGTTCAGTCAACAAGTGATGGCGCTGTAACCATTTTCAAATATGTTCTACACAGTCCTTCAGGGAGTCTTCATTGGGACTGCACCTCAGATGTGCAAAGTGGACCAGTGAATCACCAGGCATTCAAAACTCGACTGGCTACATGGTGAGACCCTGTCTCAAAAAGCCTAAATAAATAAATAAATAATCAGAGATAGATGTAATTTCTCAAAGACATTGCTAGAGTTGTTCATTCTACTCAGCAACTAAAATCAGTGTGACTCGTTTTGTCAGAATATGGACCAAGTTCAGTGGCTGTTTTTAAAATAGACCGGAACACCCCCTGACTCAACTATATGAAATAATATGTATATATATAAAATCTTTTTTTTTTTTGAGACAGGGTCACACTATGTAGTTGAGACTGACCTGGAACTCACTATGTAGCCCAGGCTGGTCTTGAACTCACAGTGATCCTCCTGCCTCAGCCTCCTGAGTGCAGAGATTACAGGCATGTGACAATGAAATAATATTTGGAATATGTGACTTCAGACATCATCTTTTGTAGGATTGGATTGGAGATATTTTTCTATGATTACTATGATAGTTGAATAAAATTTACCAATGATTAGATTAAAACATAACTACTTTATATCTTTGAATTTGTTCAATTTTAATTTTTATTATTTTTGAAACAATAACACATTAACATGACCTCTAATTTCAGTGGTTAGTATTTTGTGACCAAAGTCAACAAGCTCTCAGTTGGCCTGGTGAGATTTTGTGATAGAACACAGAGTAGACAAACATGTGGGGGTGGGTTCCCCAGAATAAGACATGTTGTGAATGTTCTAGATGATTTTCCTTGCGACACTGGATTTTCTGATAAACTGCTGCCAGAGGGATTGTTACCTCTTCATGCTTTGGATGACTTTTCCCTAGACCTGACCAAAATACCATGTTCTTACCCCAGGGCAACGTTATCATACCGGCAGAATAATGGCTGGAATGATGGTCCTCCTCAGGGCTTCATTTCTTCCTGAATTCAGAAATTTGGAGATAACCTAAAGGAAACTAAAGGAATAATTCCAAATTTGCCAAGTGAAAGGTTCAGTGTTTTAGTATTCTAGAATCCTTTTTAGTCTTTTGTCCAGTGTTCTTAGACTGAATTATCTTATTCCACAAAACTCTACAATCCTGTGTGAATATCTCAAACTTTGAGTGGCTGAAAATGCCGCAGGTCAACCTTCAGTCTGTGAAGCTCTGAGGGGACCAGATTTGGTTGTGTTCACATACCATACCAGATGAATTCACTGAAGATGGTTCTACCTCAGCTTCAGACCCATGAACTGACATATGAGCTTAGTGCACATATCTCTGTCATGCATTCATTCATGTAGAATATGATTGTAAACTTTCAAGATGCTTTGCCCTAGACCATTTAGAACTGTCTTGACACTATGTAATTGCACTTATTTCTTCTCTACAAGGGCCTCTCCGTGTTGCTTAGGTGTACACTTGTTAAAGAGTTTTTCTAAGGGCTCCAAATGAGAAATACTGAAGAACTATTTTTGGCTTTCTTTTCAACCTATCTAAATTTCCATCTTCTTCCCTTTTAGGCCATAATAAGTCTCTTAGTGACATTTGTGGTGTATTTATCCTATTCTCACTCTTTTTGAACTTTAAATTTCTCTAAACTTTATTTTATTTTTACATAGAGTGGAATGTCCCTTATTTTACACTCAAATTTCTCTTTAAGCTCTGTAAAAGAAGAAAAAAGACATTGTAGGTTGAGACCATTCAAATTTAGTTTTTGAGATGTGAGTGAACAAGATTAAAGATCATGTCATTTTAAAATTTCCATTTTTTTCTTCTTTTCCTGCTTTGTCCAGTAGCATGGTTGGATCCCCAACCTTTGTGTACTAAGTCTCATTATTATCTCTTTGATATATATCCTTGCTCCGGTTGAAACCTGGCTTCCCTTCTCATCGATGGGCATTTATTGGGACACTAATTATGTATAACTTTATCCTGTTGGCACCTTGCATTTCACCACCTTGTGGAATTCTCACTGCTTTAAAAGAGCTTTCATTTGTCATCCCAAGTTCATCAAATGATTCAGATTCTGAAAGGTTCTCATTTCTCAACTGCTTCCCTTTCTCTGCTAAACAGAGGTGAATACATTATTAGAATTTTGATTTTATTTTATAGAGATAAAAATCTATTATAAATTTTGGAGTGAAATAGGATTACAAATGTGTATGATATTCTACAAAAATATTTGTGAGAGTGTACAGGATTGTTTATGTTTTGAAGTAGGTACACCTCTTAATACATTACTACAGTGAAACAGAAATAAGAGAGGGAAAGAGAGAGATAGGAAATACAAATAAAATCACAAATTAAAAATAAAATCACTTCTTGATTGATCAATAGGATGCAAAGAAGTCCTTTGGTCACATTTAGTTCATAAAGAAGATAGGAACAAGCATATCATAATTTTGTTGAGATAACATAGAAGAGATGAATTAAATGCCATTGACTATTGTCGTTTCAGTCCCACTAAAAATGCAGCAACTTATTTCCTGTTGAGACTGAATATGGTGATTTGAAGTGCAATTTCTAAGCAGTGATGGAGATATTAGTCATCTGGAGGGAATGGAAGAAGTGAGTAGTTAAACAAATGTCATTATCATATCATTGTGATAGTGGGACTCATGAATAGGTCTTTTCTTTAGGGAAGGATCTCACAAGATACATTGAATTTTTTTTTTTTTTTGTAAGAACCAACTTGCGCATTAGTTCTTGTGTCTTGTAAGAGAGGGTGGAGTAAGCCTTAGGATGTCTCATCTAAGCACTCTGCTCCCTTCCGTGGGATGGCCTCCCTGAGCTTGTACTCAGATTCCTTTGCTAGAACAGAAGGGAGATTTGCAGAACTCCATGACATTCCATGGATGGCTGGGATTACTCTTTTCTTTTTTGGTGGGGGGAGGTTGAGGCTTATAAAACTGAAAATTTTCCTAGACTTGAAAACCCAACTAGTTTCTTCTTAGCTTTTGTGATAACAAAGCTATCTTTTCCCTGATATAACATAATTCAGTCTAACATAGCAGTTAGAAACTTAACAACCTACCAAGACCAAGGAGTAGGACACAAATATCTGAATTAGTCTGAGTGTTAGATTGCTGGGAGTGAGGTTGTGTGGTGAACTGGGTTAGAATGCTCTGTCTAATGTCATGTGGAGGGTATTGAAGATTAAACATTTATCACTGCAAGGTAAACAACAAGAATATCTATGCTATCAAAAGGTTAAATAGTATTTATGTTAGATTAAGGTATAGAGGGAAGGAACTCCCACTGAATTTTAGCTCCTTTTGCATTTTGAACTACAAGTTGGCCTACCTCAAATAGATTTAGAGTTAGACCTCAGCTTTAAAATCTGCTAATGATTGAGTTAAAGTTTAGGAAATTGGAAAGCAAGAGTGCCATTTCACTTGAATTGTTAGCATGGCTTGCTTCAGTGTTATCCCAGTGCTTGCAATAGGGTAGTTTCTGCATTATTAATAATGACATTTATTCTGGGTTTCTCTTACATCTAGTCATGCCTGAAGCATGAAAACAGCCTAGAACAACAGCAAACACAAATTCTAAATGTTTTTCAATCCCCAATAAAGAAGGAAAGCTGGGTATAGTGGGGCACACCTATAATCCCAGCACTTGGGAGGCAGAAGCAGGAGGATCCTCAAAAGTTTAAGGCCAACCTAGGCTACATAGTGAGTTCAAGGCTAGTCTGAAAAATATGCTAAGACCATGTCTCAAATAAAAAGAAAAAAAAAAAAGAAAGAAAAAAAAGGAAACAGCAGAATACTATTGGAGTTTACTTTCTATACAGAATTTTTACTCTGAGATGAATAATAGTAATCATAGCTTATTAATAATGTTAATAATATTTATCAGTAATTTGTTTCATTTATATAAATAAATAATTTAATTTCTATGCAATAGACTTATGTGGCTTTAATTTATCAAACATTTACACTTTTCCCCATAAAAATAAACCTTGATATTTAACAAAATTCAATAGGAAAACAGAATTATACTGGTAACCAGAAATTTGTTTTGGAACACCTCTGCACTTCAATAAAAGCTACTGTAAAATAAAGAGAATGAGGTTTATGATATTTATATCATAATAAGATATTTTAACATTAATTTCTAAGTGGCTATAATGCAAGATCATACAAGATCATTTTCTTTTTCTTTTTGTTTTGGTACTGGGGATAGAACTTAGGACCTTGCACTTGCGAGGCAGGTGGTGGAACCACTGAGCTAAATCTCCAGCTCCAAGATCCTTTTGTTGAAGAATAAAACAGAAATGTAGAGGTATTGTTTCATATACAATATAGATGGTAGAAAAGATAGGACATGTAAGTATTTTTTCACTCTGGGGACTTAAATTTGGTCTGTAATGTTCATTTAATTACTAACCAATGAAATTTTCCATTTTAGGAAAAACACCCAATACACAGCATGTGTGTATGTCCAAGGGTTTGTTTAACTTAAAGAGATACAAAATCTACATGTTTTTCAAACAAAATTGGCCAGTTCAAAGTTCTCTGACCAGTGGCATGTAAACTGAAGCAATCAGGCCAGCCCTGGTGATTCTTGGTTAAAATGTCAAAGGTTACCATTTGTGGGCTTCAGACTTTGTTTAGAGAAAGAGTGATAACCTTGACTCTCTTAAGTAAAAGTTTTAAAATATAAGACCCACTACCCACACTTTAATCATTAATGTTTACCTTGACGTTTGGGTTGTCATGTATTTTCCCTTCAGCTTACTTGGTTCTAGACATGGGAGACTATATCTTATGTTTGCTTTTCTCTGTGTTCCACCATTTTATGCTAGTCTTTTAGAGTTTAAGGTTAATTCAGTTTATTTGGGTTAATTTCAGATGCCCTAAGATACTTACTTGAAGTGGTCTTTAGTGGTCTTATAAAAAACAAATTGGGTGCATGGCAATCAGAGTTTTTCTTATTTAATTTCCTACATGCTGATGCAGAATTAGGAGTTTATTTTCACTTTCAGTTGAAGAGGTCTCATACATTAGTTATTTTCTTGTTTCCTTTTATTGCAACAAATTACTTATTACCTGTAATATTTATTGATCAGTTTGTTTCATCCCCATATGACAAATCACCACCTGAATTTCCTGATTCAGGCTAATATTTATTTGATTTTCAATATTATCTTTAAGTCTGGCATATTGACACATGCCTAAAATCTCAGCACTCTGGGAGGATGAGACAGGAGGATTCCCAAACTTGAGTACAGCCTGGACGATTTAGGAACTTAAGCAAGATCCTGCCTCAAAACAAATATTTAAAAAGGGCTGATAATGTATCTGAGTAGAAAAGTCCTGGTTTGATCCCTATGACCATGAAAAAAAATCATAAGTTTTAATATTATACATTTTAAGGCTTCCCATTTAAACTTGCAAAGAAAAAAGAAATTACTTCACCATGAATATTTATTTTTTGTTCAAAATATGATCTTTAAAATTTAATAAAAGCAGTACTAATCTTTCATTCCAGGATCTTACAAGAACTATAATAATATTTATTATTTATCTGTAAACTAATGTGTGTCTAGCATAAGTGCTGTTACATGCTTTTGAAGGGGCGTAAAGATTCATTTCCAATTCCTTTTGCAGGCAGAAGCTTTTTAATAAGATGAGATCCCAGTTGTTGATTCTTTCTGCTAGTTCCCGTGCTACTGAGGATTTGTTCATAAAGTCTTTTCCTATGCCAATGTCTTCAAGAGTTCTGCCTAGTTTAGTGTTTCTTTTTTAATATTTGGATCTTTAATCCACTTAGATTTAGTTTAGTGCATGGTGAAAGATAATTGTCTAGTTTTAATCTTTGGCAGGTTGAAATCCAGTTTTTCCAACACCATTTATTAAAGAGACTATCTTGCCTCCAGAGAGGATGGTTGGCTCCTTTGCCAAAGATGAAGTAGCTACCCCACAAAATCAGAATATACATTCTATTCAGCTGCACATGGGTCATTCTCCAAGATAGATCACATACTAGCTCACAGAACAGGTTTGAATAAATGCAAAAGAATTGAAGTTATTTCCTGTATATTATCAGATCATAGTGCCATCAAGCTCGAGATCAACAGCACAAGAAACCAACACAAACAAATGGAAATTGAACAACACTCTCCTAAACAATCAATGGATCACAGAGGAAATTAAGAAGGAATCAGACAGTTTTTACAAATAAATAAAAATACTAAAACAACATACAGGAATCTATGGGACACAATGAAAGCAGTTCTATGTGGAAAATTCATAGCACTGAATGCCCACACTAGGAAAACAGAGAGAGCTCAAATAAACAACCTAATGATGAATTTTAGACTCCTAGAAAAATAAGAGCAAGAAAAACACAAAGCTTGAACAAGAGAGGAAATTATAAAGATAAGAGCAGAAATCAATGAAATGGAAACTAAGAAAGCAATACAAAAAATAAATGAATTGACAAGTTGGTTTTTTGAAAGAATAAATAAAATTGATAAATGCTTAGCTAATCTTATCAAAAAAAAGGGAAGAAAAGACTCAGATCCTTGCAATTAGGAATGAAAAAGGTGAAGTCACAACAGATCCAATAGAAATCCAGAAGATAATCAATACATATTTTGAGAACCTGTACTGTAACAAAATGGAAAACACAGAAGAAATGGTAAGATTTCTAGATACTTATGAATTACCAAAGTTGAACAAAGAAGATAAAAACATTCTAAACACCCCAATTACAATCAATGAAATTGAAAATGTAATTAAAAATTTACCAACAAAGAAAAGCCCAGGTCCTGATGGATTCACAGCTGAATTTTACAAGACATTTAGAGAAAAACTATTGCCACTACTCTTCAAACTTTTCAATGAAATTGAAAAGGAAGCCATATTTCCAAACTCATTCCTGGAAGCAAGTATCACTTTCATTCCAAAACCAGGGAAAGATGCAACTAAAAAAGAGAACTACAGGTGAATCTCCTTAATGAATATAGATGCAAAATCCTTAATAAGATACTAGCAAACAGAATACAGAGAATCATCAAGAAGATCATACATCCTGACCAAGTCAGATTTATTCCAGTGTTGCAAGGTTGGTTCAACATACTTAAGTCAATAAATGTAATATACTATATTAACAGAGTCAAGGACAAAAATCATATGATCCTCTTGATAGAGGCAGAAAAAACATTGGAAAAAATTCAACACCCATTCATGATAGAAACCCTGTAAGAAATTGGAATAGATGGTCTATATCTCAATTTAATAAAGGCTATCTATGAAAAACCACAGCCAACTTCATATTAAATGGCCAAAAACTGAAAACCTTCACGTTAAAATCAGGAACAAGACAAGGATGCCCACTATCACCACTCTTCTTCGATATAATTCTGGAAACATTAGCCATAGCAATTAGACAAGAGAAAGAAATTAAAATAATAAAGATAGGAAAGGAAGAAGTTAAATTGTCATTATTTGCCAATGATATGATACTCTACATTGAAGACCCAAAAAGCTCTACCAAAAGACTTCTAGACTTAATTGACACTTTTAGCAGAGTAGCTGGATATAAGGTCAACACTGCAAAATCAATAGCCTTCTTGTTCACAAATAACAGACTCACTGAGAGAAATTAGGGAAACGAATCCTTTCACAATAGCATCCAAAAAAATGAAGTATCTAGGAATCAATCTAACAAAAGAAGCAAAAATGCCTCTATACTGAAAACTACAGCTCTCTGAAAAAAGTGATCGAAGAGGATATCAGAAAAATGGAAAGATATACCCTGCTCCTGGGTAAGAAAATCAACATAGTGAAAATGGTCATACTACGAAAACTGCTATACAGATTCAATGCAATGCCAATTGAAATTCCAACATTATGTTTCACAGAACTAGGAAAAAGTATCCAAAAATTCATTTGGGACCAGAAGAGACCTAAAATAGCCAAAGCCATCCTAGGCAACAGACACATGGGAGCGGGTATAACAATTTCCAATTTGAAACTATACTACAAAACCACTGTGATAAAAACATCATCGTACTGGCAAAGAAACAGATCTGAGGATCAGTGGGACAGATGGGAAGACACAAAAACAAAGCCAGGTGTACTAAGCTATGTTATGTTTGACAAAAGAGCTGACCATCTTCAGTGGAGGAAAGATAGTCTCTTTAATAAGTAGTGTTGGAAAAAACTGGATTTCAACCTGCCAAAGATTAAAACTGGACCCTTATCTTTCACCATGAACTAAATTAAAATTGAAGTGGATTAAGCATCTAAACATTAAATAGAAACACTAAACTTTCAGGAAGATATGTTAGGCAGAAATCTTGAAGATATTGGCATAGGAAAAGACTTTATGAACAAATCCTCAGTAGCACGGGAACAAGCAGAAAGAATCAACAACTGGGATCTCATGTTATTAAACAGCTTCTGCACTGCAAAACAAACCATCAACAGAACTAAGAGACAACCTACAATGTGGTAAAAAAATTTTACCAGCTGCTCCTCAGACAAAGGTCTATTATCTAGAATATATAAAGAACTCAAAACAAATCAGCCCTCCCCCAAATATAAGGACCTGATTCAAAAATGGGCATCTGAAATGAACAGACATTTCTCAGACAAAGAAGTAAAAGCAGAAAGTAAATATATGAAAAAATGCTCCACATCACTGGTCATTTGAGAGATGCAGATGAAAACAACACTGAGAATCTACTTCACCCCACAAAGAATGGCTGCTATCAAGAAATCAAGCAATAACAAATGTTGGCGGGGTTGGGGGAGAAAGGAACCCTTCTCCATTGTTGGTGTGAGTGCAGACTGGTGCAGCCACTATGGAAATCAATATGGAGATACATCAAAGAGCTGGGAATAGAGGTTCCATTTGACCCAGTCATCCCTTTGCTGGGTATCTTTCCAAAAGAATTAAAAGAATCATATCACAGTGATATATGTGCACCAATGTTTATAGCAGCACAGTTTATAATAGCTAAAACTTGGAAACAGCCCATTTGCCCATCTGTTGTAAACTGGATAAAGAAGATGTGGTTTTTCTACAAAATGGAATACTACTCAGCCATAAAGAATAAGAAATTAGATTCATTCATAGGAACATGGATACATATTGAGGATATACTCCTAAGTGAAATAAATAAGTCAAACATGTACAAAAACTGAATAGTTTCTCTGTCATGAAAAACTATACTAGTACATAAGATCCTAATGATATAATTGACCATATGAAATAGGAAGAAAAGGACTAAAGGTGTAGGGAAAATGGGAAGGGTAGGCAAAAGGTAATAAGGGAAAAGAAATAAATATGACAAAATGAAAAAATGGAAATAAAGTTTTTGTAAATGTGTAGGGAAAGAGTGGGTGAAGGGAGGGCAAGGACAAGGGGCAAAAATGAGAACCAAAACCTGTCATGTAAAGGTACAAGATCCAAATAATGAATGTAATTTTAATGTGTACCTAAATTGTACCAATAAACTAAATAAAAGAAAAAAAAAGATGAGGTAGCTGAGTACATCTGCAGTTGCTTTTGTATCTTCCATTCTGTTCCAGTGACCCTCAGGTCTGTTTCTTTGCCATTACCATGCTGTTTTTATCATAGTGGCTTTGTGGTACAGTTTCAAATTGGGGATTGTTATACCCACTCCCATGTCTCTGTTACCTAGGATGGCTTCTGCTATTTTAGGTCTCTTCTGGTTCCAAATGAATATTTGGATTCTTTTTTCTAGTTCTGTGAAATATAGTGTTGGAATTTCAATTGGCATTGCATGGAATCTGTATAGCAGTTTTGGTAGTATGGCCATTTTCACTATGGTGATTCTTCCTATCCAGGAGCAGGGTATATCTTTCCATTTTCTGATATCCTCTTCAATCTCTTTTTTCAGAGTGCTGTAGTTTTCAGTGTAAAGGTCAACAGAAGAGACAACCTACAATGTAGGAAAAAATTTTTACCAGCTGCTCCTCAGACAAAGGGCTCTTATCTAGAATATACAAAGAATTCAAAACAATCAGTCCCCCCAAAATATAAAGACCCCATTCAAAAATGGGCACCTGAAATGAGCAGACATTTCTCAGACAAAGAAGTAAAAGTTGCAATTAATATTTGAAAAAATCTTCCACATCACTGATCATTCGAGAGATACAGATGAAAACAACACTGAGATTCCACCTCACCACACAAAGAATGACTGCTATCAAGAAATTACTCAATAACAAATGTTGGTGGGGCTGTGAGGAGAAAGGAACCCTTCTCCATTGCTATTGGGAGTGAAAACTGGTGCAACCACTGTGGAAATCAAAATGGGGATACCTCAAATAGCTGGGACTAGAGGTTCCATTTGACCCAGCCATCCCTCTGCTGGATATCTTTCCAAAATAATTAAAAGAATCATATCACAGTGATATATTCGCATCGATGTTTATAGTGACACAGTTTGTATTAGCTAAAACTTGGAAACAGCCCATTTGCTCGTCAGGTGGTAACTGGATAAAGAAAATGTGGTTTTTCTATAATATGGAATACTATTCAGTCATAAAGAATGAGAAGTTGGATTCATTCATAGGAAAATGGATGCATATTCAGGCCATACTCTTAAGCGAAATAAATAAGTCACACATGTGTAAATGCTGAAGAGTTTCTTTGGTGTGAAAAACTATAATAGTACATATAATCCTAATGAGATAATTGACAATGTGAAATAGGAAGCAATGGGCTAAAGGTGTAGGGAAAGTGAGAAGGGTAGGGCAAAGGTAAAAAGGGAAAAGAAATAAATATGACAAAATGAAAAAATGGAAATAAAGTGTTTGTAAATGGGGAGGGGAGGATGGGGTGAAGGGAGGGCAGGGACAAGGGGAAAAAATGAGAACCAAGACCTGTCATGTAAAGGTACAAGATCCCAGTGATTAATGTAACTATACTGTATACCTAGAATGTACCAATAAACTCAATGAGGAAAAATAAATAAATAAATAAAATGCATCAGCTGCTCTGGAAAAAATAATAATTATTATTCATTGAATAATCAGTGGATCAGAGAAGAAATCAAGAAGAAAATAAAATATGTTCCTAGAATCAAATGACACAATACAAAATCCTATAAGACACAGTGAAAGCAGTTCTAAGCATAAAGTTTACAGCTACAAATACACACACAAAAAGAATAGTGATCCCAAATAAGTAACCTAATGATGCATCTAAGGCTCCTAGACATTATAAAGTTCAGAGCAGAAATTAACGATATGAGACTAAAACAAAAAATACAAAGAACCAGTAAATGAAAAAGTTGGTTCTTTAAAAGAATCTGAAGGGGATCTGAGGAGATAGCAGAGAGGAGAGAGGTGGGGAAATGAAAAGGATCAAGACACCATACATATATTTACCAATTCTACTGTGATGACTGTATTTACTGTGTATTTAATGTGTGAGAGAATAAGTGACTCACTTCGCATCCCAATCTCTCCAATTAAAGTGCATGCCTTGGCACAATTACAAGGCTGCACAGGCATAATACCTTTAGATATACTTGTAAAGCATTAAAACGTTGAATACTTTATATTCCACTACTCTTTTCTTTATGTTTTCATCATTAAAGACAGATTTCATTGGTCATTGCAGATATGTTCTTGAATAGTGACATCAAAAGTAAATTCACTGAGTGTCAACGAGAGATCCAGTTGACTTCAACAAAGAAATAACACATAAAATCTTTACAGAAAAATAAAAAATGCTTTTACATAAATGGCCCTTGTAAGAAATCACTGCCCTTGACCCCATACACACATACCACTGTGCATACATGATGTGCTGCATCACGGCAAACTCAAATACAGATGCTAAGGCTTCACTTGAGTATTTTATTCCTGCGTAGCCCTGGGAAAGTCAAAGGTCTTTGATCTCAGTTCAGCACACTGCTGCTTAAATTTCTCAGTGGAGCTGAGATTATCCTGACTCTTGGGCCCAAGCAATCAGCTGGATTTGATTTCTGCATGTTCAGACTTAACCCTGTCAGACAACCATATGACTGAATTAGATCCTCACCATACAGGGTAGGATAACCATGTCATTTGCAATTTGAGCACACTGCTGCTTAAATTTCTCAGTGGAGCTGAGATTATCCTGACTCTTCTCCATGACTGTCCCTTGTGGGTATATTACATCCAGTCACTGTGATAGGGTGTCCTTAATGTGTAGGTGTCTGTGACTTCTGATCTCTTGAATAGCTCAATTTTAAACAACAAACCCCTTCCCAAAATGGCTTCTTATATTACTCCCAAATATGGCACATGCCACAGTGACTCTCTTCTTCAATTCTACTGTGTCCTACACAAGGACTTGCTATCAGTGTAAAACCCCATGCTATATATTTTTTTCCCCATTAACCCATGCTATATTTGCAGCTTGAAATAACTATGGGCATTTTGAGGGGTAGTGCTTCTGATCTATTGTTTGTCCTCTAGGCTTACTTTGTGTTTGGTGAGATAGGACCTCTTCCCCAGGAGCTGTGGTTAGCATTTCAAACTGCCTCACTTTTTTTTCCTCTGCATTTTTTTTATAGTTTCTAGCTTCCCTGAAATTTCTTTCTTGATTCCCAGAGCTCTGCCTCTTTTGCTCTTTGCTAAGTTGTTGTTTGCTAAGATGTCTTGATTCCATGTTCTGAAGAGGTTACATTTTGCTCTCAGCCTTTATTCCACTTTTTTTTTTTTTTTTT
>NW_022900947.1:58032741-58043962 GCF_012274545.1 Fukomys damarensis
TTTTTTTTTTTTTTGGTACCTTGGATGGAACTCAGGGCCTTGTGCTTGCAAGGAGGTGCATTTCCACGGAGGTAAATCCCGGTCCCTACTTCACTATTTTTAATCTTCCAAGTCTGTGAATTTCTAAGAAAGAGCACCATTTATACTTACATTGTTTGCATTCAAGTAATAGAACAAATAATCATTTTGGATTGAAAAAATACTGATTTTAAAATGTGAAACTTAAACTGTTACAGTTCTCTAATCCAAGATGCATATATGTTTTATCATTTTAACATATCTAAAGTCAAGAATCTCTTGCAATGGATTTTGATGCCATTCTTCTTTTTTGTCTTCCCTGTCATTATTAATTTATGCTATATGTACAAATGATGGCATATTGAGACTGAAGAACAATGTAAACTTAACAACGGTCTACAAGATGGTTAGTTTTCAATTTTATGAGAGTCCATTTTTAAAAACTAGGGAAAGTTATTTTCCTGAAAAAGTACTTTATTTACAAAACACACTCTCACACTTGCGTACATGTATTGAAGTAAATTAAAACTAATTTTGCATTAAATATTTATCTACATCTCCTTAAACTTTCAGCAACATCAGTGCTTTCACAGATTCACGTTACATGAAAACATTGAAGATATCTAATAGCTTCTTACCTTATCTGATCACCTGAAATCATTAAATATCTCTTTTATTTCAGTGCTAAATATATTCATAGAATTTATTTATATGATTTAATATTATGTAGTCAATTATATGCAAAAAAAATCAGGTTTTCTTTAAGATATATTATCCTCTTTTGAAGCATTGATTGTTGTAGTTAATCATTTCCCCAAATACTCAATGCCTGCCTTGTGCCAGGAATTGTGCTGAAGGTTAAAGCAAAGTGCCTGCTACCAATGAACAACTGTTAAAGCCAACAATAAATCTTTCAATGTGTGGATTTTAACACATCTTTATAAAACTCTATAAAGATTATATGAACATCCATGCACAGGTTTTTGTGTGGACATAAAATTTCAAGTTCTTTGGGTAGCTACCAAGTAGTACAATTGCTGAATCATATCATAAGGATATATTTTATTTTCTAAGGTACTGCAAAATTCTCCTTTAAAGTAGCTGTGTATTTTGTAGTCTCATCAGCAATGGACAGGAGCTCTTGTTACTCTATATCCTTTCTGGCATTTGGTGTTGTGAGTGTTCTGGATTTTGGCCTTTCTAATAGGTAAATGGTGGTTACTTGCTGTTTTACTTTCACACAGGACTTCCAGAGCAATAATGAAAAGAAACATTGAGAGGAGACATCCTTCTCTTGCCTTCCAGAAACCTCCTGCTATTTCACCTCCTGTGTGGGACCTCCCATGTCACTTGGGCTGGAGGCAGATCTCAACTGGTCCCATGCTATTGGCAGCTCAGGTGCCTGTGTCAGCTTGTGTATGTGAAAAAAGTGAAAATGCATCTTTTGCAAGAAGGGGTGACACTCCTTCTGCCCCACAGGCTGTGCCAAATGTGCGAAGGTCTGTTCCTGCAAGATCAGACAAGCAAAGTTACTGCACCTGATGTGGGGAGAGCCCTGCTCCCACATGCACTTAGAATGACTTGTGTGAGCCTGACTGTTTCATATAGTTTCACTAGTCTTATGTCTATGAAATAGGCAAATGATAAGAAATTCTTCCAGAGTAAGAATATTTGTAAGCCAAATTCATTCCTATGTTGAACCTGTTGAAGTGGGTAAGTTTTCATCTTGTTATGTGCCTGGTGTTTTTTAGGTACTTTAGTTGTATTAAATCTCTCATTCTTCGAAATGGAACTCATGGCCCTCAATTTGCAGTTGAAGGAATTGAAGTCTAACAGGTTAACTTGTCCAATGTCTGAAACTAGTAAATGATAGAGGGATGATTGCACCAGGCATTCTTACTTCTCTACCTGAAGCAATGTGAATGCCTGAAACATCATGGGCTTCTAATAGGAGGTTGGATAGGAAAAGGATTCTCTGAATGAAGCCTAATGCAGCTGAAATCTTTTTTAATTTTGTGAGTAATACAGCACCCTTTGCAAAGCTTTAGAATTTTTGTCACATTGAAAGAGGTGTTACAGAAAACTGACAGTATATTCTGGTTTTACTTTACCATATTGTCCCATACAAATGTTTCTCCACTGACATGTTATAAATAAGCTCAGTAAGACATGTAAGACATAACAATAAAATATTTTTCTCAGCTCTGTTACTGTCATGTTTAAGTGAGCAATCGTTCTATCATGTGTATTATTGGAGTTTTCCAGAGCTGCCGGCTGTCACACACACTGCACAATGATGGGACTTATTTGTTGGCCCTCTACCTGGGACATCTCTCAGGTGACACACAAATTCCAGACTCAGCATTCCTCCTTCTCCTAAAGAGACGATAGTCCTTGGAAGGCACTTTTCGGTCTGTGGACTTTCTGTAATTCATTTGCCTAGAGTATACTTTTCAATGGACATAGTTCACTCTTTGTTGATTAGGCTTGGAGAATATTTGCTATCTGCCTAGACTTTGCAAATTATCTGTTGTGAAGGATTATAGTATAAATGTCAGGCTAGTGGCCTTCAGTAGTGGATGAGCTGATACCATAGTTTTAAACAAACCCATTCTTTAATATATTAAAATATTTCTTCAGAATGTTATATATAAAATGCATCAAGTGTGGTTATAGGTGATTTTGAAATTTAAGGTATATATATATATATATATATATATCAGTAAATATATGAATATATAAAAATATATCAAAAATTTAAAATACTAGGGATGAAGGAAAGTGCATATTGCATATATCTCTGTCACTCATGATTGTCTTTTTTGAATTACATATTTTTGGGGTCTATCATTGCTTTTATTTTATTTTATTTATTTATTTTTTTGGCTTTTTGAGACAGGGTCTCACTATGTAGGTGAGACTGACCTGGAACTCAGTATGTAGCCCAGACTGGTCTCGAACTCACAGCGATTCTCCTGCCTCAGTCTTCCAAGTGCTGGGATTACAGGCCTGCACCACCATGCCCGGCATTGCTTTTAATTTATAAAATCTTTCCAAGACTTTATAATTATAATTTATAAGATTTTACATTATGCTTTAATATGTACATGTAGGTTTTTAATGTGTTTCATACAAAAAGAAAATGGTCTATAATACAACACAAACTCCCAGAAAAATTATTAAATTTACTCTTTGTTCATATCAACTATAAGTATATCTCATTCTTTACTCAATATTATTTAAACTTAGGGTCAATATATATAGGTATGGACACCATGACAGATATTATGTCATTAGTTATGTAATTATGTCTTTGGTTAGGGTGATAAGATTAATCAATAATTGATCATGAGGATAACCAAGTGGTATTACACAGAACTCAATAGAACTAAAATAAGCAAAAATGAAAGCTTATTGTCTCCTTAACAAGGCAAATTTGAATTTTATTGTGTTTCATATATATATATATATAAATATATATATATATGTATAATCAATCAATAACTTGATCTCACCATAAGTTTTAATATATTTAGTTCCATTAAGTACTGTTGGTGACAGATACTATAACTAAGAATGTAAGGTTTCTGTTGTCTTCAAGGTTCATATAAATTACTCACAAAGTTACCATGACATTCTAACTTGACTACTAACCAGCAGCATCACCATGCTTGTGTATGAGTTTTCTTTCCTAGACTTACACCCTGCACACTCCTGGCTAACCTCTTACCTCACAGAAGTTTCTGTTTATTGGTATTCTCTGGCTCCTCCCCTACCCTCAGAATTCTAAATATCATAGTATCAAGGATTCCACCCTTACCATTCAAATATTCCCATCTATACTCTTTCTGGTGATCTGATGATCTTATTTAAAATTATGGCTTTAAATTATTTACGTAACTTTTCCAAATTTGCATCCACAGACGAAAAATTTTCCTTAGTTCTATATTTCTGTTTCAAGCAACATAACATTTCAATCAAGATGTCTAGCATAACAAGGCCACACAAACTGTTGTTTCCCTTAATTCTAATGTACGTACTCTCACCTACCCCTTTCCCTCTGCTGTGCCTGCAACTTTCTCTTAGTGATTTAATTCAAAACCTGAGTCAGCAAGGAGCCTTTTCCCCTTGGGCTTCACATCTCTTTTGTTAGTAATTGCTGGCAGCTCTAGTTCCCAAACATTCAGAATCTGACCACTGCTCATCATTTCCTTTGTTATAATCCTGATCTAGATATTTAGCATCACTTGTTTGAGCTACAACCTGACCTTTACTCTTGCCCACTATGTCCTACCACATTCTGATAGACTTTCTAAAATTTAGATCTTGTCATGCTATTTCTTAAGCAATGGCCCATATTTTGCAGAACAACCCAGCTGAGTTCTACCTTCTTACTGAGCTTGAAGACCCACACTTCTGCCTTGCTCTGGACCTCACCCCTTGCTCTCCCTTGTTCCTTCGATGTAAGCCACTCCGGTTTTCTGTTCATCCTCTCTTGGTGTCCTTTCTCTTACTGTGTCCACAGCCCCAGCTTCAGTCTGATTGTCATCACTGAGATCTTAACTGAAGTGTCACTTCATGAGACAGCCCTTTCTGCCACAGCCTTTTAGGGATCGTACTCACAACACTTGATTTTATTAACCTCATCTAAGTACATGAAATTAACTTATTTATTTACTTTTTATTTTCCCACTGGAATGTAAGCTCCTTTAGGTCAAGGAATGTACAAGTTTTATACAATAGTGAATCTCTAGTACCTGGATCAGAGACTGGAACATAATAGGTCACCAGAGAATATTTGTTGATTGTTTATCTAGTTGGTCTTTATATTCTTATCTCTAAAACAAAGGGTATGGGACCACCTATCTCTAAGGACTTTTCCAATAGAAAGATTCTGCTCTATTCTCTTAAAAGTGAATTGATTTAAATAATGAAGACAGTAAAAATATCCAGGTGGTATTCATTTTAGAAAACCTAGATCAAGTCACATCTCTGGTCACTTGGACCCAATGACTTTTCTTCCTTGCTGAGTAGACAACCTACAGGACAGTAGGACAGTGTATGGCTGGGCACAGGCTGCTTTGCCCTGCTAGTTAGGTGCTCTTGTATGTACATCTGGTATTGCAATTTTATTTGAATGTTTCTGAAGTAAACCCTATACTGGTTGTAGCTTGCTTTTGTCCATAGTAATAACGATGATGTTAGTTAAAATTCATCAAGTGTCATTATACTCCAGAAACTGTTTGTGTAACTGGCATGCATTAATTAATTTAGCACTCATAATCACTAATGAATTACTATTATCCAAATTATCAGGAAAGGAAATAAAGGCACAGAGTGCTTCACCCAATGCCACCAAACTAGCAAGCAGTGCAGCTGGCATTTGAACTGGGGATGTCTACCCTTCAGTTTGTGCTCTTAGTCAGTATAGGACAATATCACATGCAGTATCTAGAACAGACACTGGAAACATAACAAGGCACTAGACAGCCATTCACAACTCAGTGAGATGTGAAGCCCAAGGGGAAAAGGCTCAGTGATGACTCAGTTTTTGAATTAAATCACTGAGAGAATGCTGCAGTTGTTAAAGAAGTAAAAATGTGCAGCAGTGGCTCCGTGGGGTGGCTGTGTAGCTTACTAAGAAAACTTCTAGATAATTATTACTAAGAGAAGATTCATTCCCATGAGTACTTGTTTTTTTCTGGTTTCTGCCTTCACCTGGCTTGCATTTGGATTTGTCAATCCAGTCTGCTCTGCTTTTGCTTAGTCCAACAGTTTTGTATCTGAGCAACCATCTGTCTTCAAACAAATTCTACAGACGTCTCATACTTAGTTTAAAAGGTAATCACCAATAAAAATAAAATGAAAACAAAATTAAAAACTGATCTTCTGGGGTAAAAGCAAGATACTGTAGGTTGGAAAGATTTTGTTTTTAGTATTCTTTTGATATGTCTTCTAGCAGTGGCAAAATGTTAATTTAAAAAATTATTAGTAAAAATATTATAAAATAAATCTTTGCATGATGGCTTTTATTTAACAATAGCAAAGAAATGTAAAATAATGGATTCCAACTTGGATCTATTGTGAAACTCTCTGAAATTTTGAATAGTTATGGATACTTTTAATAAATTTAATTAAATTGATTTTTAACTGATACCCCAAACTGGTACATAAAAATTATATATAAATGGGGTGCTATATGATGTTTTGATAATGTATACATTGTGTAAAGTTTAAATCAGATTAAACATATCTATCTCTTCAAACATTTGCATTTCTCTGTGGCAAAACTTTTGAAATCCTTTGTTCTTGCCTTAAAGTGTACAGTGTGTGTTATCTATAGTCTCTCTGTTGTGCAATAGCACACCAGCATATCTTGGTCATGTCTAACTGTAACTCAGTACCTACTGGTCAATATTTCCCCATCCCTCCCTTCTACCTAGTCTGTCTGTCTCCTAGGAATGACCATTTAGCTCTCAGTTTTCACAATCAACTGTTTTAGATTCCACACAAGAGTGAGATTGTGCAGTACTTGTCTGTGCCTGCTTTATTTCACTTAACAAAATTATCTTCAGTTCCATCCAGGTTGTCTCAAAAGACAGGGTTTCATTCTTTTTTTTAAATGGTTGAACAATATTTCATTTGATTCACAGATACTTTCTCATCTCCCTCCCAAAATGGATACCAGTGTCCTTTCTTCTTTAGCTCTGCTGCCTCCTCTACCAAGTATCTGTCTTACCGCTACAGTTACTGGGATTGTTATAGAAGAGTCTAAACCCAGGCCTCTGTGGCCCTTAGAGAACAAAGGATAAAGTACAAGACATAAAGGGTGAACTTTCATGCCAGCTTCTGAAACACATCTTCCTCCTTCAAATTGTCCATGGCCAACAACAGTGGAGGTAGCTTTGCCAGTGCCATAGTTTTGACGGACTGTCAAAGAGAGACTATCCTAATTTATTTCTTTGCAGTGTGAGAGAATCTAACTCTGGCCAATTTTCTGGCTCAAGACTTCCTGAGTTTGTAATTTTTGCTTTGTTGCTCTTAATATTACTTAATCTCAGTTATTTTACCTTAATCTTAGTTTCCTCGATTGTGAAATGGGGCAATAATGAGTTGCCATGAAACAAGGTTTGCAGAGCAGCAAATGTGCTAATGCAGGGGCCAAGGGCTGACACACTAGGCATTTTATAAATTTTTGCTAAATGAACAGATAGTTCCTGTTGTCCTCTTTCTCCATATACACACTCAGTGTTTCAGTACAGTTATATTTCTAACCAAATGTAAATGCACTTGAGGTTTTAGTATTTTAAACCACATCATAAATAAATGCTATATTTCTATTATTATTATTTATTGTTATTATTTGCAATTATCATGGACAATAAACTATCATGGACTCTAAACTTTCATGGACATTAAGAAGCTGATAGGCACCTGTGGATGAAGACATTTTATACATTCATCCACTCAAAAATATTTAAGGAGACTCTCCTATGTGTAAGGAATGCATATAATTAGTTTTGTGAATTTAAAATTTGTTAGAGATGAAGTTGTAACCACTTTTCTTTTTTTTTATGATATGACCAGTTTAAAAAATTTTACTTATTTCCTTTAATTCACAGGGTAAATGTCTATTTATTATGTGCATAACACCTAACTGATACTATGTGAGGAACACAATGGTGGGACAAATAGTCTTATCAAATAATTACAATGTAATAAAACCATATAAATTCAAGATATATAGAATGAAATCAAAGAGAGATCATCAGAATAAAGAACACTTCAGGGCTGAAGGAGAGAAAATCCAAAGATGTGCTGTGAGATGAGACAGAGACAGAGAGAGACACAGAGCAGAGGGGCACAGCCCAGCGAGCAGAGGCTTTGGTCAGAAATGAATGTAGCATTCTGGAAAGAAGGAAATGAATGCATAGCATTCCATATATCTTACAATGTAAGGTATTTTATACTTTGCTGATTTGAAAAGAAGGTTACAACAACTATGGTTGACACAATGGAGAAATCTATATGTGAAAGAGAAATAAAAGATTATACAGAGACCATTCCTTCATTTTTTTTCACTCTTCTGCTTGTCTATGGAACAAAAATCATTGAACACATTCCCTGCCTGTCCGTGTCAGCCAGTGGGGATACTGCAAGATGGAGCCAGAGCTTCTGTTTTCAGGAACATTATAAAATAGTGGCATTAGAGAGCGGACTATTTGAATGCCATGGTAAGAAACTTGGTATTTATTTAAAACATTAATGGAGAGCCATTAAAGTATATTAAGGAGAGAAAAGTTTTAGGATTAATCAGAGTAGAGAGACTGGAGGTATAAACAGTATTTAAAAGTTTGTTGGAATAATTCAGGCATGATTCTGTGAGAATTTGAGGCAGAGTGATGTCAGTATACTGGAAGATAAAGATAGACATGAGGATGCATTAAAACTTCTTAACTAATGAAAACTAAATGCCAGGTTAAAACTTTTCAGGGACAGATTGGATGCTGGAGGCTAAGGGAAAGAGATAATAAAATTACTCCAAAGTTACTAGGATGGTTGACCTAGAGAATTATAGCACTGTAAGTCAAATGAGTAAATTTGAAGGTCATTTGGGAGGATGACCCATGAGGAAGTTTTGAATGGAATGATGCACTGAGCTAATGTCCAGTGAGGTTCTTGAGAAGGAAGGGAGCTCAAAAACTTCTTGACAGTGACTTTAGTAAGAAACATATTTTACATGGAAATAAATATAGACATTTAGAATACAATTTCACAGAATGATGCTTATCCTCCTATATGTAATATATTTTAATCAATTATAGTCCATTAATTTTATTTCACTGAAAAAATGTTGTTAAAGTACCCTAAGTTTATTGTATTACCTTGTTTGAAAAATGTTTTAAAAACAGTAAGAAATCAGGATCATATTGTAATATTGCTTGAGAGATTTTTGGCAGTCAGGATTTTGTTATAGAAGAAATGTCAAGGTTAACAGAGACTTTAGAATTGTGCCATATGACATCAGGAAATAAGTTTCAGTTCATAGGGAACAAAAGATTGGCTTCCAACATGAGAATAAGTTAAAATTTTCCTAGTGGGTAACAAAGAACATTAGAATGAAACCCAATCACTTACTTGATCACACACCACATATGTTTTGAATTAAAGTGAAGGGTGTATGTATTAATGTCTGAGTATACCTAATCTTTCCCATTGAGTAAAGGGATATATTACCAATATGTTACCCTTTCTATTTTTGTGGACATGTTTCATATTTACTGTTTCCTGGACTTATTCACAATTTTAAGTCTTAGTGACAATGAGCCAAAGAATAACCTCTAGAAAGTGCACACAGGCTATTGTAGCTTTGTCTAATTTGACTCATTAAGAAGCAATTGCATGTGTCTGATAAGTGGCCATGAGTAAGCCACTTTACAATAAATGGCTTGCTTCACAGGGTGGCTGATTCAGTGGAAAGATCTTCACATCTGAGTTCTCTCATATAGCCTCTGGTTACTAATTTAAATGGAACACAAATGTATATGGGGGAGTTAATATTAGATCGAGAATTTTGATGAAGAAGGCAAAGAAATGCCAGTCCTGAGCACATTTTATAACTATGAGCCAATATATGGGACAAAGCCTGTGACTACTGGGCCAATAATGTACTGGGGTACATTATCAGACTATTTAAAGAGACTGCCACGTGTGCCTGATTGCTAGAATGTCTGGAGTCTCTTATGTTGGTCACATTGGGTGTAAGACAGCTCCTGCTGACTTGTTCACTTCCATGTTTTAACTCTACTCATTCATTACACCCTGATGAGAGAAGAAAAATGCGAGAAGACATGATATCAAGTTGCTTGGGCCCTTTGACCATATGGCTGCTGTTTTTTCTTCATCAATCAAATTAAACTGATGGTCAACGGAAGTTTTGAGTGGCTCCTTGATTTAAGGCATGTGCTAAATCAGTTGTTAGATATAATGAATATGAGACAGTACTCATGCTTTCAAGAAACTTGCTATGTTGGGATACAATGTAGCATTTCAATTGTAAGGAATCATTAACCTAGAAACTTCCATGATCCAAAAAAAGAGAGGAAAAAAGTTTTTGAATAGCTAGATATATATTCCGAAGTTCAAATGCCAATGTTCAGGCCCCAGTGGCTGTTTACAAGGGACAGTTAACCTTCTGGACTAGTGGGATGGGACTTGTGGGGTGAGACTAAAGAGCTTCAGGTTATTCTCTCTACTTTGTCACCTGACTGTGATTCCACACTTGAGGAATTCATGGACACAGCCCTTCTAAAATGCCTCTATTTCTAGGAAGGTCAAGAGTAGTTTGGAGGAGGACAGGTGTGCCTAGGGAAGGAAACTACATGAAAGAGGTCATTATGAGTCTAGTGAGGGGTAGGAGAGGAATATGAATGCTACAGATAGACTTATCTTACAATTCAATTGAGTCCAAGGCTGTACATCTTTGCTCAGGACATTCACTCACTCTTTATGACTAATTCAACCTCCTCTATTTCCCTCAAATATTCAACCCAAACTCTTCTCTTATCCACTCCTAATTTATAGAGAAAACATTGGAGAAGCTTCAGGTGGATACCTCTATCTTCCTGATATTACTTGAGCAAATCTAATTATACCTACACTCATCTGCTTCTCTTTCCTTTCAGCTTTGTTACTTGAACTTCTTATCTCTTGCATTTTTTTTTATACCAGGGATTGAACTTGGTTCCTTGAGCTTACAAGGCAAGCAGCAGCGCCACTGAGCTAAATCCTCAGCACTCTTCTGCACTTTTAATCTTACCCTTTCAACTTTCTCAAGAATTCAACTACCTCTTCTCTCTGTCATATTGAATATCTGCCTCTCATTGCAGTCTTATTCATTGACTTCTAAATGCTCACAAGCAGAACTTTTCATTGGCCTCCAATCCTCTTCAGCTTCTGCTTCATACTCAGACTTCATGGGAAAGATCTATGCCAGTTTCTAATTCTTCAGCTTCCACTTGCTTCTGTATCTATTGTAGTCTGGACTACTACTAAAAGCAGCTCTTTTAAGAATATCAGTAACATTCATGCAACAGATGACTTTTCAATTCTTATTTACTATCACTGTCAGTAATATTTGTGACTATCACTCTTTGCCTTTTTAAGCATTTTCTTCTCTTTTTTTTTTTTTTTTTTTTTTTTT
>NW_022900947.1:58044311-58054939 GCF_012274545.1 Fukomys damarensis
TTTTTGGTGATGAGGATAGAACTCGGGTCCTTGCACTTGCAAGGCAGGACACCGAACCACTGAGCTAAATCCCCAGCCCTTCTTCCTCTTATTTAATACTAGGGATTGAACTTGGGATTTTGTGCTTGCGAGGCAGGTGGTGGAACCACTGAGTGAAATCCCTGACCACTTTGCTTGTGCATCTTATTATAACATTGTTTTGATTTTCTCCACTTTGACTGGAAAAGGACAAGAAGTCATAGGGTGCCAGGTCTAGAGAATAAAATGGCAAGGATACCCTAATATTCTAATAAGCCCACCTTTCTGTCAGATGGCATTTGGCAATGATGTTAGCTGTATTTTTATTGTACCTTGTAAAGACACTTATGAAAGAGTATTTCCAGAACTGCTTCAGAAAGAATGCTGGGATAAGTATATGTGAAGTAAGGAGGAGATTTCTGAGAGAAATCTTTTAGTGCAAAAAATTTTTAAAAATTTAAACATTCTTTTACAGGAGAAATTCCAATGCTTATTGCATTAAAATATTCAAACTTTTAAAAATAATTTAAACATTCACCATATTTTTGGCCACTCCCTGTCTGTGGAAACCTTATTCCTCATCTTCCAACTGTGTCCTTGTTCCTCTAAACGGTTGCCTCTGGCCACTGTGCAGGCTTAGGTATAAATGCATAATTGATATTGTCTGTCTACTCCAATATATATTCATGTAAGAAGTCTCGGGCCTTAGAAGAGACTCAGGGTTGTTTGGAAAGAAACTGCAGAGTCAGGTTGCCTAGAGAATGGCTTAGAGGGAGAAGAGAGGGGTTGGTGAACACACACCCTTGCTTTTGTGAACCGTTTGTCTTCTGGTGTAGAATGTAGCTGGCAGAGACCAGAAAAAGTTTTCTAAAGCATTAGATTTTAGAGAAAGAGCTCTCTTGCTTAGGTCAGATGACAACACAACTACTAAAGTTCTCTCTAATATTTGCACACTTCTCCATTCCTACAACACTAACACAATCCTACATCTCTTCTCTGTTGATAAGATTATTGCTTTAGTCCCTGACTAGTCTTCACCTATACTTTTGCCCTCTCCAACCCTTCCTTGTAATGTAGCCAGAGCAATCTTTCTGAAGCATAAATCAGACTGTCATTGAGCTTAAGTCATTCATCATCTTCTGATTGTTTTTGAATAAAAAACAAAATACTTATATTAAGAGAACACACAAAGCCATCTCCTGTTCTATTATCTTGTCCAATGAGCTTCCCTCTAATTTTGACCTCTTAAGCTCTTTTATGCCTCAAGCATTTGTATTCTCTATTCCTTCTACCATAAGGGCTATTTTCTTCCCTCATTATTCACAATCATGTAAAAATTCTCAGAGGGCATGGCGGTGAATACCTGTAATCACACCACTTGGGAGGCAGAGGCAGAAGAATTGCTGGCAGTTCAAGGCTATCCTGGATGACATAACAAGAGACTGTCTCAATAAATTGAAAAAAGTAAAAAAAAAAAAAAATCCTCAGCTCACACTTTGCATTTCCAGGAAATCTCTCTGATTTCCATTTGCATCGCACTGTTAAGTGAATGCTGTTGAATCTGGAACTCTGTTTCATCTTTAAATATTTGGGAGGTACTAACATAGTCAGTTGTCTTAGACAAACTCTCCACAGAAAATGTGTAGCTTTGTATAAGGTTATTATCTTGAGGGGGGGGTTGTGACTGGAAAATGACTACATCCACATACTTAACTTTGCCTGCAAAGTCAAATGATTGCAAACTCTGCTCCCCCCGCCAATCAGCCTGTCATTCTTTTCTTTTGTAAAGTTCCTATGGGAAGTTTCACTATTTCACACATTGAGGCCTAACTTGTCCATTATTAAACAAATCACACATCTTCATATCCTCCTCCCTCAGTCCTCTCTCTATTCATCTCAGTTTTCCAAATATAGTTCCTTCACTAGCCCAAATGAGCCCAGTGAATACAAATGTGAAATTTTAGTTTGTCAAGTTTGCATAGCAGCTGAAGAGGTGAGACCTATAGCTCTTATCTATTCATGAGAAGGCCTTGAGTTTTTATCATCTGAATCATAGCTCATATTCTACATAGATGATACCTTCTATTGCACAACGATTGTGTCTGTTTCCCCAGTGGGGCTGAGAATTCCTGTCAGTCAGAAACTGTCTTATTAAACTTTTGTATCCTCAGAGTCTAGTAAATGCTTGGCATAGAGTGTACACTCAGTAAATTTTGAGTAAAAATAAAAGAACAAGTGGCACTTCTTTTGAGACAGGATTCCATCATGTAGTTCAGGCTGGCCTTGAACTCACTGTATAGCCCCAGCTGATCTTCAACTCATGGCAATTCTCTTGCCTCCGCCTGTCTAAGTGCTAGGATTACAAGAGTGGACCACCATGCCTGGCTTGTACTTTAAAATAAGTACAAATGACCATTTGTACCTTGTGCCCTGTCAGCAGGAACACTGTTGTTCTTGAATAAATATTGTGTTTGTTGGTGCCAGAGCAATGTTTGTTTTTAGATACCATCATCCCTGATGTGCATTTTTGAGTCAGTTTTTCCAATAACTAAAAAAAAAAAGTTTGGACGAATCAGTATAGCCATTTGCTGCTGTCTTTAACACATTAAATGTAGGATGACTAATTTATATCATTTCAATGTATGAAATAATAAATATTTTAAATGTAAAAATTAAAATTATATTGACATAGTAGTGGTATGCCTTTCAGTCACTTATTTAAGCTGTTGGTACTAAATACATCACAGCTGTGAATCTAAAGCATTTCAGAAGGAGAGGGTGAGGGTCAGCGTCCTGCACTGTCAAAATGACTGCTTCATCCTGTATGTGTTCATACTCCCCTCACAACAGATTAGCATCAAGTGAGCTGTTTTTGCAAACAAAACCCTAAGTCTAAATAAATTATTTTAATAAAATAATTTTACTCCTTTCATTGTCTATATAATGAAAAACTAATTTTAAACAATTCAGTGTTTATATATACAATAATATTTTACAATCATTTGCATTATGTAGTTAAATTAAACTAGAGGTAAACTTCTCATAAAAATAGACAGCATAGGTCAACTATTTATCTGATGTATTTCTTAGAAATTACAACCTTTTTCAGATCAAGTCATCAGTTTCTCAAGGTAAGCCCACATACAGCTGCTTGAAAGATTCAGGAGCATTGCAGAACTTCAACTCCAAGTTTTAGCTGGATGGCAGAATGGTAAAATTTTAGAAGACATCAAGGAGAAAAAGAACAACCTTTTAGTGAGAACATTCTTTACTTGACTCAGCAACATTTCAACATAGGGATATTTCAGCAATAGAGCAAAATTGTTTTTGTAACTTTGAGCTTCCTTTTGATAGTATTTTGAATTGCATTTGGAAAAATATAGGATGGGAATAAACTCAACAGTGCATTCATTTGATTTACAGCTGTAGCTATCATAATGAGTGGCATTATGAGTGTTCATTTCTATTCATATGTTTATATATTCTATTTTGATTAATTTATAAACAATGCATACACACAGTATCCACATTAGCTACATATTTTTCCGATTGGTAAAAGTTGTTAAAAAGATATAGGAAAGTTTTATTTTATTAATATAGTTTAGACAAGTTTAAATAACTTTTTCTTTTTTGAAAAAAATTAGGCTAATCTACATAAAGAGTAATGCCTGAGAAGCAACTGTGCACTTTAGAAATGCATAAGCTCTCAAGTTTGGATTGCAGTGCCTGAAACTTATTTTGCAATAGATGGTATTCATGTGGTTAGCTGGCAGAATGACCATAGAAGAGCATTGTGATAATTAAAGGGATAATTAGGGGCCATAGCACTCTTTTTTTTTTTTTTTTTTGAGACAGGATCTCACTATGCAGTTCAGGCTGAACTTGAACTCACTATATAGCAAAGGTCAACCTCAAAGTTGCAGTAATGCTCCTGCCTCAGCCTCCCGAGTGTTGGGATTATAGGCTTGTGTCACCATGCCTGGCAATGCCTGCAACTTATATAGTCTTTCCTACCAGTTATGACTTTTCTCATACTGTTACATTGTCACATGCAAAATACAGAACCATAGAATATTCATGGGAGAAGGGCCCTTAAAGATAATTTTATCCAAATTGATTCATATGGCATGACACAAAGATCAGCTTGTCAAAGTTGCAGCTGGGAACTGACATTGAACTGAGTTAAACTACAGGGTGAATGAGAGATTTGAAGAAAATGGTCAAGAAATGAGTGCAGATAGACAAAGCACTAGAGGCCCAATCTAACATGAGGACAGGGATGAAAAGAGCCCTTTTCTAAAGGGAGCTTTGTGGAAAGATGCTTCAGAGATGGGACAAGCCAAAGAAAAGTGTGTGTGGGTGTGTATTCATGCACATTATCTGAACAATAGTACTGCATTGAAAATGGATACAAAACTGTGTAAAATATGCATTTCAAAATATATTTTATAGATACTGGTTATCGCAGTTAAAAAGCAATCATCAATCAGAAAAAAATAAAAATTTAGGTATGGGTAACAAAACAAAGGAGAATTTAGAAGTGTCACAGTGTAACCCTTATGAAGTGACAAGTCACCCACCCTCACTAGTAATTTTACTCATACATGGGGCTTTCACTGATCTCTTGAAAATGCTTTTTTTCAGCTTTTACTAGTGAAGTTTTGCAAACATCCAAATAACTGAGTGGTAGATATATTTTAAAGTTACAGAACTCTTTTCTTGGTAAGAACTTCACACAATGAGCTCGACTGAACACACACCCTTTGACCATTGACGATTATGCAACAGTGAAGGGGCAAAGCTAGCAAGAACATCAAATCGTTTTCTGTGGTCCACCTATGTAAATACTTTTTTACTGTCTTATTTTATATCTTCTGATCAAAACAACAGGAACCTCACCCCAACTCCCAATCTTGTTTTATCCTTAAATTAAGCATTTTCAACATCTCAAGTCTTGTTATAGCAAAAAGAGAAGCCTGAATCAGCAATTGTTTCCCCTGCAAATGTCTCCTTTTAGCCGGCTCTTTCAGGGGCTGAATTTCCTGATGTCAGTAGAAATGATGAACAAAGTGACTCCTGGAGTGTACAACAGGGAGACACTGGAGGAAAGGGGAGGAGAGGGAAGGGTAAAGCCACAGTGCACAGAAGACAGGCCAGGTGCAGCTCTGATTGTGGGCACAGCTCAACAACCCAATTGCAGATTAGAAGTGCCTGTCATTCTTATCTCACACAGGGGAGACGAGGAAAATCTCAGAAGTGAGGAAAATAACAGTGGCTGAAAATACACGGGGCAGTCTGCACTGTCATTTATAGATGACCACCACCATTTTCCTCCCAGTGGAGAATCATTTGAAATAGGACCAGAGGGAGAAAGACTGAATTAGGAAAACCTGGCAAATATCTGGGCTCTGCAGGGCTGAGGCCTGGGACAAGAGCACTACCCAGAGAGTAGTCTGATTTCAGGGTATGCTGACCAAAGGATCCAGGTTTCACTGCTGAGGCCCATCTTTACAGTAAATACAGAAATTACAGAAATTACAGAAAATGTATAAAGTGTAGTATAAAACAGAAAAGCCTATCTTTTTAAACAAATCAACTACCAATTTCCCTAAAAAATTATTTTCTAATTCAGCTGAGTAAAAATGGTTTATATCCAAGATTCTCACTATATAGTGAAGAATAGTAGTTGCAATATAAAAACTGGAGCTTGTAGGTACTCAATTTTCTCTGTAGCACCACTTGACCAGTGTGAGTGGAGAAACCAGAAAAAGTGGCTTTTGGTGAGTTCTCTGTATTAATCCAAATACTTCTTAAAACTCATTCTTAAAGCTCTTCGAAGAAGCTATTTTAAAAAAATAATGTTATAGTTTTTACTACATTGAAATTGCTTCTCACCTAGTCAGATGCCTATTATCAAAACAAAAAATATGGGGAAGAAAGGAAGTCTTTTATATTGCTGGTGGGGATGTAAATTAGTACAGTCATTATAGAAATCAATAAGAAGATTTCTTAAAGAAATAAGAATCAAACAACCATGTGTTGCAGCTGTACTACTCCTGGGCACATTTCCAAAGCAACCACTATTAGCACAGAGTAGAGAAACCTGCAACCTTTGTTTATGGGGAGATGATTTGCAATTATAGAATCAAATTAGATGATGATCAATGGCAAAATGGATAAATAAAATGTATACACACAGAGTATTATATAACTATATAGAGGAAAAAAATCACTTTATTTTGTAGGAAAATGGATGAAACTGGAGATGATTATGTTAAGTGAAATAATCCAGACTCAGACTAATATCACATATTTTCGTTCATATGTGGAATCTAGAAGAAAACCTCATGAAAGTAGAAGGGAAACTGTTAGAGCAGGGGAAGGGGAAGGAGGAAAATCAGGGAAAGAGGACCAGGAAAGGGAAGGGTTAGGGTGTGTTGCTAAGGAGGGCAGCAGAGCGGGTGAAGACGATCAAAGTACATTATACGCATGCATGAAAATGTCGTGAAGAAACCTGTTTGTACAATTAATATGTACTAACAAGTAAAAGCTACTTAAGTATAAGCTTTGATCTCATTAGAAAATTCTGCTTTATTTTGTTAACAAATGTGTACATGTGCAGATCAAACATGATGTTAAACTATTGCAGAAAAACTGGTCTTACATGCTGTATAAAAACATAAAATCCAGAAAACTGTCATCACATGATGCTACTTAATAAGTAAATATCTTTCCTAAAGTTGGCACATATTCATATATAAGTGCACAATAGTTTAAAAACTCATCCTTAAAACTCTACCATTAAGGAATATTCTGGAGAAGTCTGAATGTTCCCATTCATGCTGACTGATTCTTGGAAATCAATTCTAACATACTGGTTTGCTGAGAAAAAAGAAAATGAAAGTTCATCTTACAAAATAAAAGTACAACATAGAAATGAAATACACAAAAAAACTCAACACATCAAAAGTTAAGAAAATTACATTCCCAGATGCAAGACCTACGAAATGCGGGTGAGCGCCCTTCCAGTGATCTCTCGGGGACACACACTGTAGTACTCATTTAGGATGTGTTCTTTTCCGTCTGTGGCTCACAGGACTCTGCCTCACGGTCCTTGCCCACATCCATGTCTGCACCGGCACCCTTGTCATCAGGCAGTGGACTTGCAGGCAATGGACTTCAACTTCCTTTTCTAGCAAGATCTGGTCCTTTCCCATGCTGTCATTCTGCGCTCACTTGCTTCCCTTTTTTCAGCTCATTAGAATAGTTTTCATGGTGAAGGTGCTGGCTTACACCCTGGGGATCCTGCATGTAGGTGGTGTGCATTGTTCTCAGCTCAGGATAGTTGTGTTCGGAGCTCCTCATATACAGAGTACTACACAAATAGAGAAAGCCTCTGAGCTTCTTGCCTTTGAGTTCAATCAGCTGATTGGACCCAACCTCAGGCAGCGGGACCCTGGCCTTGAGAGATCTTGTCTTCTCTTTACAATTTTCATCGGATCCTGATTCTGCATGAGATAAGGGATGGATTTTTGTTTTGTTTTTGAGACAGGGTTTCACTGTGTAGTTGATACTGACCTGGAACTCACTATGTAGCCCAGGCTGGTCTCGAACTCACAGCGATCCTCCTGCCTCAGTCTCCCAAGTGCTGGGATTACAGGTGTGAGCCACCGTGCCCAGCAAGGGATGGATTTTGATGTTGTGTTTTCAATTTTACCTAGAATCCTTTTCTTCAACTGCTTCTGTTCCTTTACAGTGAGAGTTGGCTTTTGCAATGACAGGGACATATTCGTCTTATTGTCTATCACATCTATAAATGCCACATCTAAGGACTTACTTACCTCTATGTCCAAGAGGTATAGTAAAACAAAAGCCACTGTGCTGCCTGTTTTCTGTGATGTGTTGTCTGCTGAAGCTACTTTTTTTCATGTGGGTACCATTCAAACTACTCCTCAATGGAGGAAATAACAGCTTTAAAACAATTTCTGCAACTGATGGCATCACGACAGCCAAGTAGAAGGTGTGTCTAATAAGGTAATGTACAGCCTGACTGGACAGTTCTTTCCATTTTCTCTGCAGTTCCAGGTATGTTCCCCCCGCGGGAAGAAATTAGTTAGGCTTTTTATGTGGGTTGATTTTCCTAAACCTGACCATTATCATTGTGAACTCAAAACCCCTTTTTCACAATTTTCCATGGTTTTCACTGGGAAGATTTGCAAGTTCAACATAGCCAGAACTTTTTGCATTTTTAAACAGAATTAGTTATCGCTTAGACCTCTTTCATGATTTCCTCTGTCCACTGACCACCAGCCAGATAACAGTCACCTAGTGAATAAACTGCAGAATTGCCTCTCCAGTGTGGTTTTTGTGAAGTAAACTTTCTTTGTCAATGAAACTTTCAGTAAAATACATTTTCCCCTAATTTAATTGTCGGAGGTATGGCTTATGGGGTAAGTAGGGAACAAATGATATTTGGATTACATTTTTTAAACTTGCATTGGAAAACCTATATAAGTGCATATAGTTTGGGTAATTTCCTTATTTTTTATTGGGAATATATTTTCCAAAGTGAATAAGAGTAAATAGCATATTATGTTTCAACTTGTTAGTTTGATGCTTAACGGTCTTTTTTTTTTTCTCATTGAGTTTATTGGTACATTTTAGGTATACAGTACAGTTACATTCATCATTGGGCTCTTTTGTTACCCTTCTGTGTTTTTTAGAAGGCAGTCCAGGCGCTTTGTGATAGGTGACCCCTGCACATGCCCATTACATTGTAGGAAAAATGTTGAGAAATTTTTCCAGTCTTCAGCTTTCTGTCCAAATGAATCCACATTTCTTGTATTTTGGAATGGCTGTTGTTAAGTGGCTACTTGTAGAAAGTAACTGTTAAAATACTGGAGATATTATTAGACATTATTGTATTTGATGATATATTTTACCTTATTTCCAAGAGGAGATTTAGAAGTAGTACTTTATACAAAAGAGAGATGTCATAAAGCCTGGGCCAAAAAGATGGCCAGGAGGAAGGCATGTCTGGTGTGACAGTATCTGTGAGAAGCTTCAGGAGTCTGAGAAGCGAGGGAGGCTGTCAGTTTCAGATCATAAATGTGGTGGCAAGGAAGTGAGAGGCAAGTCAGCAGGATAACTCATGTAGTTAGAAACTTTGCCTTTTCCATCTTGTCAAAATGGAAAACAAAGGACAAAAGTGAATGAGTCCTGGTTTAAGTTCCAGTTATATCTGCATTTTAATTGGGGTATTTTTTCTTTTCTAAATTCATACAATATTATTCTTTCCAAATAAAACAATTTTCTTAGCTACTCTCTATTATTAAGCTTTTCATATAAACCTTGGGCATTTAAAAATCATTGGAACTATTTTTTTCTATTTACCTAGAACCTTAATTTTAAAACTATATTTAGAACTCTTTTTTATTTTACTTTAAAAAAAGTGGTTCACTCGGCTTCTGATTCTGGAGGCCAGAAAGTGCTAACAGTATGGCCCAGTGACTGGCTACATCACAATCCCAGGGAGAAGTGAGGCGGGAAGGGTCACCTGAAGAGTTAGCTTCCTTATAACAAAGCTGTGGGATTTGTAGTGTAAATATCTCATTTGCCTTCATGCCAGAGTTCTTGATGACTGACTGAGTATAGGGTTTAAATGAGAACAACAAAATATTTAGAATTACTTAATAATTTATTGAAGGGAGTCACGGGAATGGGGAAAAAATAAGAACCAAGACAGATTACGTAAAGGTACAAATTTCCAGTGATGAATGTCATATTGTATACCTCTAATGTACCAATGAAATTAATTTAAAAAAGAAATGCCTAATAATAATGAGATCTATTCCTCTCATTATAAAATTATTTGGAGTATTTGACAGCTTTAAAAAGGGTATGAGCGTTAGACTTCACTAACTAGGGTTCTCTCTCCATTCATAACATATCATTTTATATTTTTGCCAAGGAAATAAACCTTTCAATGTGAAAAAATAAAATAAAATAAACCAAATAATCAGAAAGAATATATCATGTACAGAATTAATGCAAGCATTTTCAGTGAAAAATAGAGGACTTCTTATTTGAGAATCCATAAATACATTTATTCAGGGGCCCCTTATTAATTAAGATGAATTTTAAACATGCAGTTTGTGCCAAGAATTACCAATTTTAATTTGTAAGACTATGCTTATCATTAATAAGGGTACACACCCATAAAACACCACATTAGTACTGGTCAGAAAAGATGCTTCAGGTGATATCAATTTTATATTTTGAAGCAATGGGATATTCATTAAATATAGGAAAATCAATCCAAAGTTTCTCTCCTGTTGTGATGAATTTGATTGTTTGATAGGTTGTTGGCATTTACCACTGTATGACATAATGTTGCAGTGCAAGGTAGATGGGCAAATATTACTCATTTCATTTGTTCAGTGTGAAAATATACAATGTATGTATTTGATGAAGGCCTGAATTTGTGAATTAGCAGTGCAAATATATTAACCAGTAAAAACGGCATGCTTGCTTAGGCCTTGGGATTCCCATCAGGGAAGGGCTAGGTTTGGCACCTGATTTTTTTTTTTTTTTTTTTTTTTTTTTTTTCC
>NW_022900947.1:58055016-58139723 GCF_012274545.1 Fukomys damarensis
TTTTTTTTTTTTTTTTTTTTTTGCTACCGGGGATTGAACTTGAGACCTTGCCCTTTGGTGGAACCACTGAGATACATCCCTGCCCCATTGGCACATGACTTTAAATAAATAGTGCCCACTCTTCTTTAAGAGGTTAAAAGAAAAATTCATAATTTATCCAAGAAATAATTATCTTTTGTATTTCAAAAGTTAGAACAATTTCTTTGTCTCTTTTCCACTGTAGGTTTTTTGGCTTTTTGTAAAATGTTTTTTCGCTAATGGAAATAATTCCACAAGAAGGTATTCTTTTACTTTTGTTGATCCGCTGCTTGAAATCTGTCTGCCGTTCCCTCTCAGGACTCCTTTGAGTAATTAATAAAACTCCATCTCTACGTCTCATCTGTCTTCTCCTCTGTGCTTGGGTACTTCGTTAGTACTCCTTCCCAGAAATGAAATAGAATAAAATCATAGAAAAGTGTACTTTCTTTCACTGTATGACTGGCCAGAGAAAGTGAGGCTCCTCCTGAATACTCATTCTCCAGGCACCTGGAGGAGCCATGGGGGCAACTTGACTGACAGTTTTGACTGAATTAGCTAACGAAGTAAAACGACTGGCCTGATACTAATTATTGGTCATTAATTGTAATTATAATAATTAATTTTAGTGTCAGAGAAAGTCAATTTCTTGCTGATTAATAGCAGTAGTTCTTCACTTCCAGGGCAAAAGGTAGAGCTCTTCTGAGGCACAGATGAACATCTTGGGAAGGTGCAGTGGGGAATGAGTATCTTTTAAACATTTAATATAACTATCGCCCCTTTGCTTTGCTTTTACAAATAATGCTATTTTGCAACTTAAAATAACATTGAAAAAGAACTTTTGATTTTTCTTTTTATAAAATGAGAAGGGAAAATGTAAGAAAGAGGAATGAAAAGAATCAGATGCCTGGTGCAGGTCTTGGATTTGCACAATCTCTAGAGGTGTAGTCAAGACTCAAGCTGTCCTTGTGTATTATGATGGCAAAGATCGTCACTGTCATTTGTGTCCATTTTCTTCCCAAAGCCTCCTTGACTGAAAAGTCCCAAGAGAGATCCCCACAGTGGACCTAAGCGTCCCCCTCAGGACCTGTACCACACATAGACCACAGCTGGGATGGGACATGGAACTTCTAAATAACTATTTTAGTTGTTCCTGTTGCTATGGCTTTTTCTTAGTTTGCATTGGAGACAACGTAAGCTTTCTCACATAGAATGATTTCAGGAGAATGAAAGGCAGTGTATGTGTCTAAATTTTTAATTACCTGGATAAAAGCATACTTGGAATTAGTAAGGTAATTTGGGTCTTAGCTCTTTTAGTATGTCTTACTTCCAGGAAAAGTCATTGGTTTGGTTGAAGTTTTACAAATGTCAAAATTTAAAGTGTTCTAGTGGGAAAGAGCAAATAAAGAACACGGCAATAAATAGTAGGTACAAATCGTTTAAACTCTTATGTAAAATTTGATAAGACATTTTACATAACTTTAATGAGTTGACAAATTCTTGTGGAGAAAACAGTTCTGGGTGGCAAACAAACGCAAGGGATTTAGTCAAACAATTTTTTGGCCAGAATATTGTGATTTTGTAATCACTTGGGAGCCAATGAAATGCCAGATGAATCTAGTTAATAATCTACAATTATTGGTTAAAGAAATATATTAGGGCTGATTTACTGCCATGAATGCCACTTTTCTATCAACCCCACAAGCATTGGGCACAATGAAGTGGGTAACCTTTATTTCTCTTCTCTTTCTTTTCAGCTCTGCTTATTCCAGGGGTGTGTTTCGTCGAGAAGCACGTAAGAATTTTATTTTTCCATTGTTCAGTTGTATTTTCCTAGTGAAAGTTTCAGTGAATTCTACATTTTTTAAGAATTAAGTTTTCTTTTAGCATTTATTTCTAGAATAGGATGATATTTTGTATTGACAAACAAAATAAAGTATATGGTTGTCCAATTAACTTATTTTAAACTTCTTAGGTGAGGAAATGGTGAGAATCATTTGGTGTCTGTAACTTTCTTTTGTACATAAAAGAATGTGAGGCAAAAAACTTAAATTTTAGGTAGAGTTGAAAATTTAATCAATATCTATCTCAAAGGCCTATCCACTGCACAATGTTTTATTTTAAAAAGTGTGCTATTAATATAAATATAGTACTTACAGTTATATTTACTTCTATTTTAGAATGTCTTTTTAGTAGCTGTACTCAGCACCACAAAGCATTAATTTTTATCCAAATTCATAAGACATTTATAGTAATAAAGCTGTAATACTTATAAAATTATACATATTTAATGAGTTTTAAAATTGTATTCTTGGTGTCTGAATAATTCTTTAGATGTAGAAAATATAGTTCACCACCATTCAAAGATTCTCCTTAGGGAACCATTGTTTAATATTTTGAAGCAAATAAGTTAAAATTAAAGATGTATTAAAATTAGCATGATAACTAATTGCTTTTCTCAGTATTTAAGCACATCTTATATTTTTTCTTCATCCCCTCAGACAAGAGTGAGATTGCTCATCGATTTAAAGATTTGGGAGAAGAACATTTCAAAGGCCTGTAAGTTAAAGAATCAACTTGAGTGTTTCTGATGGCATTGGCTATTACTCTAAAGCCCTCATACTTCAGATTCTAGACCAGTGCTGTCCGGCAGACTTTGCTCCATTGATGGGAATGTTCTGTTCAATATGGTCTGTTCAATACAGTAGCCACTGGCATGTGTGGCTACTAAAAATTTTAAATATGAATACCGAGGAACAAAAATTCAAGTTGTATTTAATTTTAAGTAACTTAAATTTACATAGTCATATGTGGCTAGTGGCTACTATTGCACATGGAAACTCTGGAACTCATATAAGTGTAAAGGACTATAGCATAAGGACCCTTGGGCAGGCTGCTTTCTAAAGGGGAACGCTTTACATAGTAAGTAATAAGTTTTTAACCTAGTAAAAATTTTTATTTTTTAAAGGTCAGTGTCATCATATAGCCTGATTAAATGAGATGTGTGGGTTTTGTGTTTTTGTTTTAAATAACTCAAAGGATTTATGTAATGCCTGGTCTTGGCACATAGATCTATTTAGTATATGTCTTCTTGCTTGCCCTAAACACTTGTGTCCACTGCTATGCATACACATACAGTTAGGGTGGAAATACATATCCCTTTGCATAGGAAGCCACATATACTTTCTGAACCTCACCTAGCACCTCATATGAATGGGTTTTCTGGAAAACACTGAAAGAGCCATGTCAAGATATAGACCACATACACGTGCATGATTTGCTTCTTAGCACAGAAACCCTTTTATACTAATGCCTCATTGTGTTACATGTCTCTACGTCTCTTATTTCAGGACACTGATTGCCTTTGCTCAGTATCTCCAGAAGTGCCCCTTTGAAGAACACATAAAATTAGTGAAGGAAGTGAATGAATTTGCAAAAACATGTGCTGCTGATGAGTCAGCTGAAAATTGTGACAAATCCATTGTACGTACGTTATGATTTCAAGCATTCGTTCTTCTAGTGATTCTTGAATATTTCAAAGGAAAAAATTCTTTTTTAGTTTTTTTTAAAAATTATTATTAAGTGAACAAATTTGTAAATCATACTCAAAAACTGTTTATGAACTGAAAGGCCATTGGGACAGAGATGCCCTAGTTTTGCTGACAGTTTTAAAAACAATTATTCATTGAGATGACACACAGCAGCGGCAGTTTATTTAAATGGAAATATGTCATTGTTAAGTCTTGTTTCAATAGCTGAAGTTGGCTTTCTTTTCATAAAGACTAATGGTGATAGCATTTTATGTGCTTATTAATTTTATTTTGTTGTGATAAGAAAATGACATAAAATCTATCTTTTTAAATTTTTATCATGTATGAAGTATTGCACAGTAAATCTTGAGCCTTTATTCATCTGGCTTAATTGAAATTTTATAGCAGTTGGTTAACTCCCTATTTCCCACTCTTCCCATGCCCTGGACACTATCATTTTACACGTTGATTCTCAGAGCTTGACTATTTTTGATACTTCATGTAAATGGAGTTATGCATGGGGCACTGTTCTCACAGTTCAGCCATGTTGTTGCCAGCTGAAGACTTTTCTTCTTTGAGGCAGAATGTAATTCCATTGTGTGTGTGTTCAGCCTTTTCTTTATTTATTCATCCACTGATGGACATTTAGGTTGTTTCCATATTTCGACTATTGTGACTATCATTCTGCAGTGGACACAGAAAGGATAATATCTTTGTGACAATGGCATGATTTAATGTTCAGAAAGCACTAAGTAAGTTTTATTACCTGGGTTAAATAATAATGCAGCCATTTTTTCCTTCAGTTTAGAAATACTAACATTTTACATATGGTGAAAAGCAGGGTACTTGATCATTTTGAAGAATTTAAGCTTTTTAAATTTTCCGGGTAGGTTTTCAAAACAAAAGGCTGGCATTTCTCCTACTCCTCAATTGATAGATATATGCCTCCAGGGTCAGGGCCTTATTTTTATTTAGCACTAAAACCTTTCTTCTTATTGTTTCCATCTGGATATTCTTCTTTCTCATTATAGAGTCAGCACCTTAACTCCACATTACTGTGATTCTATAGAAGAATTAAAAAAAAACTCATGTAAAAAAATTAATAAATTCTGTCTAGTGCAGTATATTTTCTGTGGGGTTACAGTGGCTTTTACAATAAAAACTAATGAGGAAGGAAAGGGTTTGTTTAATATGCAAGTATTTGGAAATAAATATTTCTAGAATAAAAAACTATATTTTAATTCCATAGTAATATATGGTAGATTGTATTACTCCCCACTTTTAAATGATATCTACACAAAAGTTGGGCCTCTCGAGAAAAAGCAGCTCAACAGAGAACTGGAAGGTGGTCCTCTCCGCTGTGCATTCTGGCTACATCCAAGGGTGGTTTCTCTTGAGTCTGGTTCTAAAGATCATTCTCCTAGACTTTAGTGTCAGGTTCTTCAGTCATTAACTTTCACTTGCCCTTTCTTTTATTTATTATAAATAATACGGTGGCAGTTGATTGTTATGAAAATTACACAGAGATAGTCAAAGGAAGTGAAATCTGCAGGAGAGGGGAGTGATTTTCATGTCTTCCTTTTTCTGTAGTTCAAACTTTTAAAAATTTCATTAATTTTTTTTTTGTTGTTTTGGTACTGGGGATCGAACTAGGACCTTGTGCTTGAGAAGCAGCTGGCAGAACCACTGAGCTAAATCCCCAGCCCTCATTAAATTTTTTGTATTGACATTTTTAACTGGTGCTTATAAACAAATTGTAAATATTGGGTGCCATGTGATGTTTCCATCCATGTGTACGACGTGTGCATACAATGATTTCCCAACAAGCTTTACCTGAATGTGAAATATTTTATACTGTACTTTGGCTCTAAAGAAAATAAAATACTGCCTGCTAATGGAAGGCTTCTCTCTCTCTCTCTCTCTGTCTCTGTCATTGTCTCTCTCTCTCTCTCTCTCTCTCTCTCATCTAGCATACTCTATTTGGAGATAAATTATGTGCAATTCCGACTCTCCGTGAAAATTATGGAGAGTTAGCCGACTGCTGTGCCAAAGAGGAACCTGAGAGAAATGAGTGCTTCCTGCAACACAAAGATGACAACCCCAGCCTGCCTCCATTTGAGCGGCTAGAGCCAGAGGCTATGTGCACCTCCTTCAATGAAGACAAGCAGCTTTTCTTGGGACAGTAAGTAATCATATATCTATATCTCAAAATTGAAAATTAAGGAATTATAACAATTACATATTCAAAGAGCTTTTCAACATTGAGAGTTGGAAGTTTGTTTTTCTAATGCTTTTTGAAGTGATCATATTGGATACCACAAAATGTTATGCAACAAAGAATATGACCAAGAATCTTTTAACAGAATATGATCTATATGAAAAGTTTGAGATTAACAGGTTTTAAGATGTTTTGAAAAAATGTATATAGATAGTGTATATGTGTTCTTAGGACTGAGTTCATTTTTGTCAGCAACATTAGATCACCAACATTTACCCATTTACTATATGATGTGAGCACATGTACACACAAACACACAACTTTTGTTTTCAGAACAACAAATACAAGGCCACCAGGCACAAGTAGAGCTTAACTGGTAAATTGCCTGCTTGGTTCTCCCAGGCTTGGATAGGAATGTTGATTATGATTAGTCTGCTAATATTCTGTGCTGTTGAAAAATGACTGCTTGTTTTTACAATTTAGTTATTTATATGAAGTTGCCAGAAGACATCCTTACTTTTATGCCCCAGAACTCCTTTACTATGCTGAACAGTACAAGGATGTTTTGACAGAATGCTGCCAAAGTGCTGACAAAGCTACCTGCCTGACACCAAAGGTAACCCCACAGGAAAACAAAAGAGCCGCTTCTCATGTAACTTCAGAATTTGAGCACATTAGGGTTAGGGTGAGGAAACCTAAAACTTTGATAGGACTTCCTCACATAGTCAAAAACACCTTCATCATGCATATCCTCAAAAGACCTCTTATTCTTCCTGAAAGCTTCTCATTTCTTCTTTATAAGAGCTACCTTGCTGATCTGCCAGGAGTCACTGTGCATGGACCAAACTAAACACCCACCACTCTCCTTGGTAGTGATTGCTGTAGTGACACATTTGTCTAATTATGCAGCAAGGGGTCACCATTTCTATTTATCTTAAGTTTTTTTTTTAATTGGGGAAGAAATTCAAAGTAGGTAATTTTACTGTAGTTAAAAGCCAGAGTTCATCTTATTTCTTCTGTAAATATTTTATGTGCTTCGTTCTCTTTTCTGGGGAGTTTTATCGATGTTAGAGAATTGGAGGGGGAGCTGAAATGAATTATGCACAAAATTAAGAAGTCAGCAAATATATCACCAGGGATATAAGTACATGCTTATTTTAGATCCTGTTTCCCTGGCAATGTGTCCATCCTTCTTTTAACTACCTAGCACCTTCACCATGACAGCACTGATTTCTCCATACCTCACATGGCAAAGTATCATTTGATAAAAGGAATAATTGGAAATTTACCTGTAAGCTTAATCTAGTCCTAAAATTCAATTTGGCATTATCTTGTCTGAGTTTATGAAGGGATATTTTGTGCATATTTTTTTTCTGTTTTAATTTTTCATACTGATTTGTTTCTATAGTTGCAAGCTTTGAAAGAAAAAGTACTGGCTTCAGCTGCCCAACAGAGACTCAAATGTGCCAGTATCCAGAAATTTGGGGAAAGAGCTTTCCAAGCATGGTAAATATTTTTAAGACAGTTAGCATCTTTATAATGACATAGATAATAATATTTCAGCATTTACACAGTGTTTTCAAATAAACCTTTTTATCTCAAATGTGGAAAGATGATACAGTAAAAAAACAGAGCATCAGTTACAATTTGATATTAGTTTTTATCTTATTTTTTGAATTGTCAAAGAATTTAGAAGTCTACCTTTATTATCCCAAAAGAGACAGATATTTAAATGCTATTTATTTATAAAGTCTGAGGATTTTAATGGTCCATCATTTTTATAGAGCTATGTTCATGCTCTTTTCTTTATCTTTACACACAATTAACTGAAAGTGTCTGTTTATGTCCTAATAATTAAATGTAGCCATCAACTAAGTCAGTTACTTCTTCCTCTCCTCCTCCTCCTTTTTTCTTTGAGAGAGGGTCTCATTATTAGTTCAAGTTGGACTTGAACTCATGGCAGCCCTCCTTCCTCAGTCACCCAAGTGCTGGGATTATAGGAATGTGCCACCACACCCTTCTTATTTTCTCTTAACTTCAAATTCAATCCTTTTTCTTTTCAATAAATTTTATTTTATTTTATCCAATTCTCCCCCTCAGATCTGATTTTTTTGTTTGGGACTCTGTTTTTGTATTCTTTAATTGATTCTGGGACCGTTCTTAAATATCTGAGCTGTAAAAAATATATCTAGTCCTTCCAATTCCTTATCTGTTAGCCAACAATTAATTTTTATTATAGGAAAGAAAAGGAAAATAACAGACATTATTCATGCTTTCAAGAAATTGCCAACTTAACTATCTTTTCTCATCTTTCCCACCAATTCATACTACCCTAAAGAGCCAAATAGGTATATGCATTATATGCAAATACTTTCATATGCATTATTTAATAATTCTCAAAATAGTCCTTTAATAGTATTAAATAGTCTCTTAGAATCTGATATAATTTTTTTCCTTCCCCAAATAAATCAAACTGGGGAAGCTGAAAGAAACAGTTATTTGGGGATAGTATAATTAAGTTAGATTTTCCCCCAGCATCTTTCTTGCCACCTTTTAAAAAAAATAGTTTTTTACTTTAGCACACTGCAAAAGATAAGCCCAGAGAGGCTAAATAACTTGTCTGGGTCACACTACTAAGATGTGGTACAGCTGGATCTGGAAGTCAGATGTGGATTGCAAACTTGTTGCTTCTCAGACTATGTTGTCCCTTTCAGAATTCCTCCTTGAATTCTGATTCTACAAATTACCACCTTCCCATACCACACATACTCTTATAATGGGATAATTTTGCCTAAGGAAAAGGATAACCATTTGACTCAGATCTGGCATTAAAATTACTAATAAATTTTAAAAATGTGTCTATATCTAAATCTGTCTTGAATTTTCTTATTGTAAATACAGTCGTGTTTTTCCCTAGAACTTTGACATAAGTATTCTTAAAAATAATATTTTGATTGGGGGAAATTTCTGTTTTAGGTCAATAGCTCGATTGAGCCAGAAATTTTGCAAAGCTGAATTTATAGAAATTTCCAACATAGTAAAAGATCTTACCAAAATCAACAAGGAATGCTGCCATGGTGACCTCCTTGAATGTGCAGAAGACAGGGTAAGGAATCATTAATTTATCTTTGATAGTTCACATGCTTGAATGGGTAGAAGGAAGATGTTGGTGCCATTGGTGACAACTGACAGAGATTGCCTGGTCTTCTGTGCTGTCATTTGCTCTATGTCCAAGTTTTCTCTGCCTTGGGATTTTTTTAACTTTTTAAAAAGGTGACAGGAAAAATTCATTAACTGATTTGTAACCCCTTGTAGTCACTCTAAGAATAAAAGCTCTATTTGAAGCAAGATAGCTACAATGGTAGATTTCTAAGGTATTTTTCGAGCATAGGTAGGGTTGGAGAAGGGCCAGTACCTGAAAAGAACTTTAAAAAGATATATTTTCCCCTCTATTTTCTTTCTGTGTATTAAATATTTAACAGAGTCTCCTCCCTAAACTTGTAATATTATTTCTCTTTCTTCAAAAAAATTTTTTTCTCTCATTGAGTTTATTGGTACATTTTAGGTATACAGTACAGTTACATTCATCATTGGGATCTTGCACCTTTACAGGTCTTGATTCTCATTTTTCCCCTTGTCCCTGCCCTCCCTTCACCACCTCCTCCCCTCCCCATTTACAAACACTTTATTTCCATTTTTTCATTTTCTCATGTTTTTTCTTTTCCCTTATTATCTTTCCCCTACCCTTCCCACTTTCCCAAAACACTTTATCCATTTTTTCATTTTCTCATGTTTTTTCTTTTCCCTTATTATCTTTCCCCTACCCTTCCCACTTTCCCTACACATTTAGTCCTTTTCTTCCTATTTCACATTGTCAATTATATCATTAGGATCCTATGTACTGTTATAGTTTTTCACATCAGAGAAACTATTCAGTATTTACACGTTTGACTTACTTATTTCACTTAGGAGTATATCCTCAATATGTATCCATTTTCCTATGAATGATGCTAACTTCTTATTCTTTATGGCTGAGTAAATATTGTGCTTCATAGAAAAACCACATCTTCTTTATCCAGTCTCCAACTGATGGGCAAATGGGCTGTTTCCAAGTTTTAGCTTTTGCAAACTGTGCCGCTAATACCTTTCTTCAAAATTAAAATGAGAAGGGGACGGAGAGATGAAGGGAGGAGTGAGGATGGAAAGAGAATAAAAAAGGAATTAGGGTATATTATGTACATGTACCAGTTCCACACAAGGAATTTAAGCATTATGTACTTCAAACATACTAATAAATAAAAAAGTGAAATGAAAAATATGACCAAATAACAGAATCTGAATTTAATATGACACTACCTGGAAAATTAAAGGCAAACATTTTATATATTTTAAGCAAGGTTTATGACTGCGATCTTGACTCATTTTTCAAAAATCTCTTATATTTTATTCAATTATTTGGTTTCAAAATGAAAATGAATGCCTGAATTTAATTTAGGGTATATTAATTGGAAAAATAGCACTAAATTTTAATAAAAAAGGGTAAATGCCTCAACAGTAGAAACATAAAATAATAACAAATTCACTAAAATAAATGTATTATAACTTGTTCCTAATTAATCTTTTTTATTAAGTGGTAATGTTTTAGCCAGTCACTGTTTTTGAGTCTCTAAGCTGAGGCACACTGATTGAGAACATGTTCATGGGTGCACTTGGACTGGTCTTAGGGTACAGTGACTGTGTCATGCCAGTTTAAAGTCTGGGGAGAAAGTGTAGGAAATCAATTTATGTTGAACAATTTTCAACTTGCTTTCAGGCAAAACTGGCCAAGTACATTTGTGAAAATCAGGAGACAATCTCTACTAAACTGAAGGAATGCTGTGAAAAGCCTCTTCTGGAAAAATCCCACTGCATTGCGGAGTCTGAAAGAGATGAGCTGCCTGCTGATTTGCCTGCACTAACTGTTGATTTTATTAATGATAAAGAGGTTTGCAAACACTACTCTGAAGCAAAAGATGTCTTCTTGGGCACGTGAGTAGATGAGAAATTACCCTTTCATAACTTTCATAAGGTTTCAAGATTTAGGAATATATGCAACGCTTTCCTTTGGAATTACTACAATTTCCATGTTGCTCAGAATCCTTCATCCTTCCCTCTTCCAGTCTTTAAAGTTACTTTGAAAAAAATTAAATTGAAACATTGTCATGATCTAGCATATACATGCTCATGGAAGAAGCTCAATAATCTTTATTCCTTGGGAATATTTCTGGAAATATCTCTAGAAATAGTCTGTGTATACACAAATTATGTATATGTAAATTTTGTGATGTATAATCATTCATGTAATCATTTCCTCATCCTAAGGGTATTTCTTAAGCATCTAATATATATATATATATGAATATTCACTGCCTATCAACCATTTATAAACAAATATTCCTCTATATCTATCCATTTATATAATGGTGCCAAAGACATATAAAAAGTATGGAGTCTGATACCATGTGCTTTACATTTGATTGAAAAGACAAGCTCAGTAGCATGGCAAGGTAGCATGTAATCAAATGAAAAGTTACTATATGTTGCCAGTAAGTGTAGTGATAAATTTTACATTTCATTGTTGGATCATGATGGTATCTCATGCACTGAATAATATTTAGCAAAATTAGACACCCTAAAAGATTTCACTATATGAAAAGGAAAAAGAAAATGTCAATAAATATCTCTATGCCAATTGGAATCTTTTTCAGATGTAGACCAAATCAAACTAAATACATACAAAAATGGCAGGTACCATTTTGTATGACCCAAGATGTGTGTGTTTTGCAGAGTATGCTATATATTTCTCACAGCCCACCTTATAAGACAGATACTGTTACTATCTTCACTGTATAGAACAGAACAGTTAGGCTCTGATTATTTTACTAAGTTGTCTAAGATAATGTGGAAGGTAAGCAGCAGGTCCCAAATTGAATAGAAGAATTCTTAACTCTAGATCCATCCCCAAGTTTTACCATCTGGGATTTAGTCAAGTCTAGACCTTTGGAACAGGAGTTACTTTCCAAGTGATGCTTCTTTCTAGCTCTTTATCTGACTCAGTCTGCATTCATCTTCTTAGGTTTTTGTTTGAGTATTCAAGAAGGCACCCTGATTACTCTATTGGAATGCTGCTGAGACTTGCCAAGGGCTATGAAGCCAAGCTGGAGAAGTGCTGTGCTGAAGCTGACCCTCCTGCCTGCTATGCCACCGCAGTAGGTCTCCTGCAGGGAAAGAAAAGTGTGGCTCTTTGACTGATGATTCCAATAAAGAGAGAGAGAGAGAAAAAAAAAATGCAACTCTGTGAAATGATACAGAGAAATCTGGATACTCTCTGGAGATGGATTTGATTCTGTGTTCCTAAACTTTGTAGGACAAATAATCTTCAGTAGAATGGTTAATACATCTTAGAATAGTCAATCTAGAAAAGAAAGCTATGAAAAGGGTGAACTCTAATTTCACAAAATCATGACCACAATTTTTTCTTTTTCATACTCCTGAGGAAAAAATAAAACAAAGTAAACTTAAACAGCAATTAAGAGGGATTTATCTTAGATATCAAGAAAATTAACCTGATGCCAAGATTTACTCAATACTAGAAATATCTTAAAGGAAGTTTTGAAATCTATTTCTTTGTTATTCTACAGCATTTGAAAACATATTTTTAGTGTACATTAATTTTGCAAAATATTGGATTTCAATGTAGCATTTTTGAAATCTATTTCTTTAGAAAACTTTCAAATCTTTTGAGAAGGCTTAGGATAAACTTACAAGAAGTTAAATTAGAAGAAATCTGTCCTGTTTAGAGTGCCTATTGGCATAGGTAATGGTTATTAAGAATCAGAAGAAGGTCATTCTTTCCTCTACCAAGAAGCTGCTCTATGCCGGGAACCAGAATGCAGTTGATGCTGATGGCAAAATTTATTACCTCAAAGAGCTCATGATTCAATGCTAAAGATGGCGTAATAATAACAAGAACAATAATAACAGTAACAACAACAATACAGTGTCATTTACTGAACTTTTCCTGTGCAGCAGGTGCTACTTTAATGGCACTAACTTAGTTTATGAGCAGTTCTATAATATAAGCAGTGTCTTCACCTTTGTTGTAGAATTGAGGATTCTGAAGCTTGGGGAGGGTAAGTGGAGTTGCACAACTAGAAACGAGTCAGGTGGCCTGGCTCAAAGGCAGCCACTGAAGGTTCTTAACTGCTGCATTATGCAGTTTCTCCAAATGAAAGGGACAGTTTTTAATGCAGTGCAACATAGACGTTGAAGATCCACTCATGATTTTGAGCAAAATATACACAGGGTGAAAGATGAATTGCATCTGGTCCTCAAAAGGAATAGTATAAACACAATTCTTTTAAAATATCATATCACTGTGCATATTTAAAATCAGAATAGCATTTAAATATATTCATTTATTATGTCTAGATCATTTTCATTTCCTTTTCCCTTTTTCCTCTCTTCCCCCTAATCTTCCCCATCTGCAAGAGTCTACTATCTAATTTCCACTCTTTTATTTATTTATTTATTTTTATTTTAGGTTTCTCCTAAAAAAGAAAACGTGCCATTTTTAATTGAGTCTAGCTTATTTTGCTTGGTATGATGGGTTCAAGTTTCTTCTATTATCCTGCAAATGACAGGATTTTATTCTTTTATGGCTGAATAATATGCCATTATGTATATATTCCACATTTTTTTTATAAATTCATCTCTTGAATGTCGTCTTGGCTATTTCTGGAGCTTAAGTGTCATAAGCTGGACTGCTGTAAATAAACATGGCTATGTGTGTACCACTATAATATGACACCTTTCATTCTTTTGGGAATATACCCAAGAGAGATATATCTGAATTAAGTGGTATTGATACAGAGTCCACCAAAAAAGTATACATCAGAAAAAAAACTTGTATAAATATTTTATTTGTTTGTTTTTGTTTTTGTTTTTTGAGACAGGGTCTCACTATGTAGTTGAGACGTCAGTCTCACTCGTCACTGGAATTCACTATGTAGCCCAGGCTGGTCTCAAACTCATAGTGATCCTCCTGCCTCAGCCTCCCTAGGGCTGGGATTACAGGCGTGAGCCACCATACCCGGCTATAAATATTTTAATGTTAAATTTATCGAGACATCATGTGATTAATTTGTTACTTTTGGCCTCTACAATTACAGGAGAGGTTCAGAGTGGAGGCCATCAGCTTGCAGACATTTATTAGTATGGCAAACTACTGAAATGTATATATATTTTTTTGGCTGACTATATTTTTAATTTATTGAGGAATCTCCATACTGATTTCCATAGTGGTTGTACTAGTTTTCATGCTCACCAACAGCATAGGAGAATTCCCTTTTCCCTACATACCTGCCTGCACTGACTGTTTTTTGAAACACAGTTCTTTTATCTTCCAGTTTGATGAACTTCAGCCTCTTATAGATGAGCCTAAGAATTTAGTCCAACACAACTGTGAACTTTATGAGAAGCTTGGAGAGTATGGATTCCAAAATGCGTAAGTAGTTTTGTATTTTAGAGGATATTCTCTTGATCAATTTGTAATTATTTAAGACTTAATGTATAGGTCACCTGGCATATGACTTTTCATAATAAAAATAAATTATGTAATTTTAATCTCTCCTTATCAAGAAAGTCTGGAGGGGAAATATAAAACAGATGAGAGGTGGAGAGATGGAGAGGCCCAGATATATGTCCCGTCTAAAAAATTAGTCTTGAGACTGAGACTGTGTAGGCTGGAAGGGCAATACCAAGTCTTGCTGTATTAGAAATTGGGATATCACTTGAAGTTTAAGGAATAGTTTGTCTTTTAAAATTGCATTTATTTATTTAGAGATAGGGTCTTGCTATGTAGTGCAGGCTGGCCTAGAATTCATTATGTAGCCCATGCTGGCCTTGAACTTTCGGCAATTTTCAATGCCCCAGCTCTCAAGTGTTTAGATAACAGGTGTGTGCCACCACGTCTAGCTAAGGGATAGTTTATGAGCAAATAAAACACAGCAGTATTTTACAGAGCAACAAGCAATAGGCCTTAAATAGCTGCAGATTAAGAAGTAATATAATAGTGGAACACAAAAATATAATAAAATGGATTTAGATATATATGTGAATACTACGTTTTGGGAAACACTAGATATTTAGCATATATATTAGGGATAATAACAGAGAAGGAGGCGTAATTTCTTCCCTTGAATAGATTACAGTTGTGCACTGACTTCCAGCAATGATCAGCATAAATGACTGTGGTGTGTTAGATAATGTGCCAACTTCATTGCAAATGCTACTTCTTTTAATTTAGTTCTTATATTATCTTTATCAAGGCAGGTATATTTCCTCCCATTTGTTAACCCGTATCTTTCAAGTTTATCACAGTACTGATACATATTAAGATCTCTATAGAATTTAAGAAAGGAGCAATAATAAATATATTAATGCCATTGAATTATAATAAAGTAACCTTTGTTCCTAAGATCATATGATTATTACGTAGTTGCTTAGAACAGGGTCCTTCTCTGATACACTTTCTCCCTGGAGATGGGACTTCCTTGGTGAGTGGAAAGGAATATTAAAATAGACTGTGGCTAAATTTTCTCTGCATGATCTTCTTAAAAAAGGACAGTTTAGCACCTCACTGAAAACACACGGACTGTTCTCTTTCAAAGGCTCATCGTCCGTTACACCCGGAAAGCACCGCAGATGTCAACTGCAACAATCGTAGAGACTGCGAGAAACCTAGGAAGAGTGGGAACCAAGTGCTGCACACTTCAGGAGTCTCAGAGGCTGCCCTGCACTGAAAACTATGTGAGTTTTTTAATAATATACATAATAAAGTTAATGATGAGTTCTTAAATGTACTGATTGACACAGCAAACTTCCAGAAGCAGGGTTGCATGAGTGTGTGTGCGTGTGTGTGTGTGTGTGCATGTGCTTGCAGTAGTGGCAACCAGAAATTGGTTATTTATATTATTATTATTATTTTGTTGTTGTTGTTTTTTTGAGATAGGGTCTCCCTATGTAGCTGAGGCTGACCTAGAACTCACCATGTAGCCCAGGCTGGTCTTGAACACACAGCAATCCTCCTGCCTCAGCCTCCTCAGTGCTGAGATTATAGGTGTGTGCCACTACACCTGGCTTATTTATATTATTCTATTAAAATTAAGGATTTAGTTGAGATATTAAAGATGATATCTTCTTTTTAAAAATCCATGAATTTTCAGTATTCTATCCTGGCATTTTCTAAATTTTTACTTTCTTTAGGGTTTCTGTTTAATGTGTTAGTACAACCATTTCCTCCCCACTTCAAATCAGACCAAGGCTGTAACATCTCAAATTATTTTCATCAATTATTTTTTCAAGTAATTATTCTTAAATGTAGATACACTTAATTAAGAGATAGATGAATCTTTAAAGTGTCTTATGTTTGGTTCCAAAAATAAATCACTGTCTCAGCCAACTTTGGATTCAATATTGCTAGGTATATATGGTGCATCTTTTGGAGTATTGGAAAGAGGATGTTCATGGAAAACTTCAGCTTTGCTGCTTTCCAATTTCTGCTCTCTTCCCTGTTCTTTAGCTGGCCCTCATCCTGAACTGGTTGTGTGTGTTGCATGAGAAGACACCAGTGAGCGACAGAGTCACAAAATGCTGCACTGAGTCCTTGGTGAACAGGAGACCATGCTTTTCTGCTCTGCAACTTGATGACACATATGTCCCCAAAGATTTTAGTGCTGAGACATTCACCTTCCACCCAGACATATGCACACTTCCAGAGCACGAGCAACAAATCAAGAAGCAAACGTGAGGACTCTGCCATTATCACCTGTTTTACTTCCTGTTGCCTTCCATCCTTAACTTTGTTTTTGTTTTTTTTTTTGTACTGGGGATTAAACTCGGGTCCTTGTGCTTGTGAGGCAGGACTGGAACCACAGAGCTAGATCCCCGGCTCATCGTTAACTTTGAATGAAGCAAATTTCAAAGACCAAATGTGAAGTTTTTCAGTTGAAAAGCTTTGTAAATAAAACCAGGATAATTAAATTTCAAAATATCATTTAAAATTCTTTCATAACTATAGAATTTAATGGGACATCACTTCTAAAATCTGAATAATATCCAAATGCATCCACACAATCTTATGCAGTGATGTATTGAGACTACATAAAATATAGCGTGATTTGCATCAGTTATGATACTGATCTTCACACTACTGTGGTAAATGAATTTCATTATTCTCATATGCACATGAGACTATCAAGGCATTCTGTGCATGGGCCTCAAATTCAGAATCACTTGGTTTCAAGGCTTTAATCTTAAATGGTGTCACACTATGTTTACCACCTCCATTTTTCTTTATGTAAGTAAACATTTTCCTTTTGTTTCTTTCTTTTCTTTTTTTTTTTTTTTTTTTTATTTTTTTTTTTTTTTTTTTTTTTTTTTTTTTTTGTCAAATGCAGGGCACTTGCTGAACTGGTGAAACACAAGCCCAAGGCAACAGAGGAGCAACTGAAAACCATTTTGGGAAAATTTGGACCTTTCCTAGAAAATTGCTGCCATGCTGAGAATAAGGGGGACTGCTTTGAACAAGAAGTATGATTTTTTAAATTTTAATGTCTGAACTTCTGTTTTAGTGCATTTGGTCAGGGTTGGGCTTAGCAATTTATATATTGAAGGACCTCTTGACCAGAGATCTTGTTTTACATACAGTTTTCTTACAGAAGGATGTAAGCAGTTCTTGTTTTTTTATCCTGCTTCACTGTGACATAGTATTAAATATTTATAATGCCTTTGAATTTTCAAGTTTATGATGTTTATGAATATAGATAAAATATTCATAAAGCTTGAAATCTTTTGATCAGTAAAGCAATTATTTAAACATTTTCCTGAAAAATATTAGTTTGTACTTTGATTGATATTTACAGGTTAGTGCCTATGGGGGATATTTACATTTAAATATCTGATTCATTTGATTTTCTTCCTGTGAACTCACAATAATTTAAAAAAAGTATTTTGGGGTCAGCAGATGATGTTAAGTTTCTTTCTAGAGATTAAACTGGGAGTAAATTGAAATTAAAGGATAGGATGCATGTGAAATAACTTTGTAATCACCAGTAACTGTATAAATGAAATTTTTATTCCAATAATAACGCTAATATTTTTCCAACATCTGGCATTTCTTTGCATTTAGGGTAAAAAACTTGTTGAGGAATGTCAAGCTGTCTTAGCCTAAAAACATCATAAATACAAATATCTCAGGTAAATATACTTCAAATTTTAAAAAAGTAATTGTAATTGTTATTGAAATTGCAAATAGTGACCATTTGCCAAAAGCTACATGGTCTAGCATAGTCACCACCATTCTTGTCTTTACAGATATACATTTATGATTTAATATTTAAATTAATGGCTGAGTTGAGTGATATTATTCTTCACAATTTATAGATAAGAAAATGAACACATAGATAGAACCACAGGCTAAGTAGTTTACCCCAGGGCTACTGAGGGGTGGACCTTAAATTTAAAATTGAAACCAGAGCTTAAGAATAAGCTACAGTTCTACTCTGACGTGTATTATCCAGAACTCAGAGCCATTCAGGCTAGTGAGAGTTGTTTCAGTACTAAAAAGAAGAATTTTCCTCCTGGCATTCTAACTTTGAGAATATACTTTTTGTTTGTAATAACTTAGGTAAGAAGTAGATATTAAATAAATAATTCTGGGAAGTGATGAGGAGAAACCTCTGACTAGGAAACTTGAATTTGGTAGAAGTTGTGAGGTAGAGGGTGTGCATTTTCTGTACATATCCACAAAAGGGAAATTCAGCTAAAACTGTTTCCATTGGTGACAATTGCTAAAAGATTATGTAAGAAATTATCATTTATATTAATAGATTTATAAATGCATGCTACTTTTCAAACAGCACTTAGATATCTCCTTCTGTTTTACAGCCTACCCTGAGAAAAAGAGAGATGAAGAGTTAGAGCTTCCTCATCTGTTTTTCTTTTCTGTTGGTATAAAACCAGCACACTATCCAAGGAATGCAAATTTCTTTAAACACTTGATCACTTTTCTCTGTGTTGCAATTAATAAAAATGTAAACAATCCAATACAGTGGTCCAGGACTATTATTTTCTTTTATTTACTTATTTATTTATTTTCTCTCATTGAGTTTATTGGTACATTTTAGGTGTATAGTGCAGTTACATTTATCATTGGGATCTTGTACCCTTACATGACAAGTCTTGGTTCTCATTTTTTCCCCACACTCCTGCCCTTCCTTCACCTCTTCCACCCTCCCCTATTTACACAGACTGTTTCCATTTTTGCCTTTTCTCATATTTTTTCTTGTCCCTTATTTCATTTCCCCTACCATTCCCACTTCCCCTACACCTTTAGCCCTTTTCTTTCTATTTCACATTGTCAATTATACAATTTGGATCTTTTCTACACTTTTTGTTTTTCACACCAGAGAAACTGTTCTGTATTTACACATATGTGTCTCATTTATTTCACTTAAGAGTATGGCCTAAATATGCATCCGTTTTCCTATGAATGACTCTATTTTCCCATTCTTTATGTCTGAGCAGTACTCCATTTTATAGAAAAACCACATATTCTTTATCGAGTCCAACTGATGGGCAATTGGGCTGTTTCCAAGTATTAGCTATTACAAACTGTGCTGCTATAAACATGGGTGTGCATACATCACTGTGGTATGATTCTCTTCTTTTGGAAAGATACCCAGCAGAGGACTAGATGGGTCAAATGGAACCTCTAATCCTAGATCTTTGAGGTATCTCCATATTGATTTCCATAGTAGTTGCACCATTCTGCACTCCCACCAACAATGGAGAAGGGTTTCTTTCTCCGCACAACCCTGCCAGCATTTGTTATTGGTTGATTTCTTGATAGCAGCCATGCTTTGTGGGGTGAGGTGAAATCTCAGTGTTTTTTTTCTCTGCATCTCTCAAATGACCAGTGATGTGGAATATTTTTTCATATATTTACTTGCTGCTTTTACTTCTTTGTCTGAGAAATGTCTATTCATTTCAGATCCCCTTTTGTGAATTGGGTCTTTATATTTGGGGGCCCTGAGTTTTTTGAGTTCTTTATATATTCTAGATAATAGTTCTTTGTCTGAGAAGCAACTGGTAAAAAATTTTTTCCCACATTGTAGGTTGTCTTTTAGTTCTGTTGATGGTTTGTTTTACAGCGCAGAAGCTTTTCAAGAAGATGAGATCCCAGGTGTTGATTCTTTCTGCTAGTTCCCATACTACTGAGTATTTGTTCATAAAGTTGTTTCCTATGCCAATGTCTGCCTAATTTATCTTCCAGCTAATTTAGTGACTCTTGTTTTGATATTTAGATCTTTAATCCACTTGGATTTTAGATTTGTGCATGGTAAAAGATAAGGGTCTAGCTTTAATCTTTGGCAGGTTCAAATCCAGTTTTTCCAAAACCATTTATTAAAGAGGCTATTTTGCCTCCAGTGAGGATGGTTGGCTCCTTTGTCAAAGATTAGGTAGCTGAGTACATCTGGAGTTATTGCTCTATCTTCCAATCTATTCCACTGATCCTCATGTCTGTTTCTTTGACAGTACTGTGCAGTTTTTTTTATTGAGTTTATTGGTATATTTAAGGTATACAGTACAATTACATTCATTATTGGGATCTTGTATCTTTACATAACAGGTCTTGATTTTCATTTTTTTCCCTTGTCTGTGCACTCCCTTCACCCCCTTTTCCCCTCCCCATTTACAAACACTTTATTTCAATTTTTTCATTTTCTCATATTTTTTTTCCCTTATTACCTTTCCCCTACCCATTTTCCCTACACCTTTAGCCCTTTTCTTCCTATTTCACATGGTCAGTTATATCGTTAGGATCATGTACTACTATAGTTTTTCACACCAGAGAAACTATTCAGTATTTATACTTGCGTGACTTATTTATTTCACTTAGGAGTATATCCTCAATATGTATCCATTTTCCTATGAATGAATCTAATTTCTCATTCTTTATGGCTGAGTAGTATTCCATTTTATAGAAAAACCGCATCTTCTTTATCTAGATTCCAAGTGATAGGCAAATGGGCTGTTTCCAAGTTTTAGTTATTACAAACTGTGCCGCTATAAACATTGGTGTGCATATATCACTGTGATATGATTCTTTTAATTATTTTGGAAAGATACCCAGCAGAGGGATGACTGGGTCAAATGGAACCTCTATCCCAACTCTTCGAGGTATCTCCATATTGATTTCCATAGTGGTTGCACCAGTCTGCACTCCCACCAACAATGGAGAAGGGTTCCTTTCTCCCAACAACCCCGCCAACATTTGTTATTGATTGTTTTCTTGATAGTAGCCATTCTTTGTGTGGTGAGGTGGAATCTCAGTGTTGTTTTCATCTGCATCTCTTGAATGACCAGTGATGTGGAACATTTTTTCATATAATTACTTGCTGCTTTTACTTCTTTGTCTGAGAAATGTCTTTTCATTTCAGATGCCCATTTATGAATTGGGTCTTTATATTTGGGGGCCCTGAGTTTTTTGAGTTCTTTATATATTCTTGATAGTAGTCCTTTGTCTGAGGAGCAACTGGTAAAAATTTTCCCACCACATTGTAGGTTGTCTCTTCGTTCTGCTGATGGTTTCTTTTGCAATACAGAAGCTTTTTAATAAGATGAGATCCCAGTTGTTAATTCTTTGTGCTAGTTCCCATGCTACTGAAGATTTGTTCATAAAGTCTTTTCCTATGCCAATGTCTTCCAGAGTTCTGCCTAACTTATCTTCCAGCAAAGTTTACTGTTTCTGTTTTAATGTTTATATCCTTAATCCACTTGGATTTTAATTTAGTTCATGGTGAAAGATAAGGGTCCAGTTTTAATCCTTGGCAGGTTGAAATCCAGTTTTTCCAACACCATTTATTAAAGAGGCTATCTTTCCTCCACTGAGGATGATCAGCTCCTTTGTCAAAGATGAGGTAGCTAAGTACATCTGGAGTTGTTTTAGTGTCTTCCAATCTGTGCCACTGATCCTCAGATCTGTTTCTTTGCAAGTACCATGCTTTTTATCACAGTGGTTTTGTAGTATAGTTTCAAATTGGAAATTGTTATACCTGCTGCCATGTCTCTGTTGCCTAGAATGGCTTTAGCTATTCTAGGTCTCTTCTGGATCCAAATGAATTTTTGGATTCTTTTTTCTCTTTCTGTGAAATATAGTGTTGGAATTTCGATTGTCATTGTATTGAATCTGTATAGCAGTTTTGTAGCACGGCCATTTTCACTATGTTGATTCTTCCTACCCAGGAGCGGGGGATATCTTTTCATTTTCTTATATCCTCTTTGATCTCTTTTTTCAGAGTGCTGTAGTTCTCAGTGTAGAGGTCTTTTGCTTCTTTCATTATATTGGTTCCTAGATACTTCATTGTTTTGGATGCTATTGTGAAAGGAATTGTTTCCTTAATTTCTCTCTCAGTGAGTCTGCTTTTTGTGTATAAGAAGGCTATTGATTTTTGAGTGTTGACCTTGTATCCAGCTACTCTGCTAAAAGTGTCAATTAAGTCTAGAAGTCTTTTGTCAGAGTGTTTTGGGTCTTCAGTGTAGATTATCTTATCATCAGGAAATAGCGACAGTTTAACTTCTTCCTTTCCTATCTTTATTGCTTCAATTTCTTTCTCTTGTGTCATTGCTGTGGCTAATGTTTCCAGAATTATAATGAACAGGAGTGGTGATAGTTGACATGCTTTTCTTATTCCTGATTTTAGCATGACTATTTTCAATTTTTGGCCATTTAATATGATGCTGGCTGTTGGTTTTTCAACTTTATCAAGTTGAGATATAGACCATCTATTCCAATTTTCTGCAGGGTTTTTTTTTATCATGAATGGGTGCTGAATTTTGTGAAATACTTTTTGAGGATCATATGATTTTCTCCTTCATTCTGTTAACACAGTGTATTACATTTAATGATTTATGTATTTTGAAACATCTTTGCATCCCTGGAATAAATCCAACTTGCTCAGGGTGTATGATTTTTTTGATGACCCTCTGTATCTTGTTTGCCAGTATCTTATTAAGGATTTCTGCATCCATATTCATTAAGGAGATTGGCCTATTGTTCTCTTTTTTAGTCGGGTCTTTTCCTGGATGGGAATCAAAGTAACACTTGCTTCCAGGAATGAACTTGGAAGTCTTGCTTCCCTCTCAATTTCATTGAAAAGTTTAAAGAGTAGTGGCAGTAGTGCTTCTCTACATGTCTTGTAGAATTCATCAATGAATATATCAAAACCTGGGCTTTTCTTCATTGGTAAACTTTTAATTACATTTTCAATTTCACTGATTGTAATTGGAATGTCTAGAATTGTTTTATCATCTTCATTCAACTTTGGTAATTCATAAGTATCAAGAAATCTGTCCATTTCTTCTGTTTTCCATTTTATTAGAGTACAGGTTCTCAAAGTAGCTATTGACAATCCTATGGATTTCTGCTTGATGTGTCATGACTTCACCATTTTTGTTCATAATTGCATGGATCTGAGCCTCTTTGTTACTTTATTTTGACAAGGTTGGCTAAGAGTTTATCGATTTTATTCTCTCAAAAAATAAACTCTTTGATTAATTGATTTTTTGTATCATTTTCTTAGCTTCCATTTCATTGATTTCTGTTCTGATCATTATAATTTCCTCCTTTGTATGAGCTTTGGTTTTTTTTTTTTCTCTTCTTTTTCTAGACGCCTAAGTATCATCATTAGGTTGTTTATTTGAGCTCACTCTGTTTTCCTAGTGTGGGCATTCACTGCTATGAATTTTCCATGTGCAACTGCTTTCATTGTGTCCCATAGATTACTGTATGTTGTATTGGCATCATCACTTAATTGTAAAAACTGACTAATTTCTTCTGTGATCCATTGATTGTTCAGGAGAGTTTTGTTCAATTTCCATGTGTTTGTGAATTTCTTATGTTTTTTATCTCAAGCTTAATTGCACTATGGTCTGCTAATATACATGGGATAACTTTGATTCCTCTGCATTTAATTAAACCTGTTCTATGTGCTAGTATGTGGTCTATTTTGGAGAATGACCCATGTTTAGCTGAAAAGAATGTATATTCTGATTTTGTGGAGTGGAACACTGTATAGAAGTCTATTAATTCCATTTATTCAAAAGCTTGGTTCAGTTCTAGTATTTCATTGTTGAATTTTTTGTCTAGATGATCTGTCTATTTGTGATAATGGGGTATTTAGGTCCACAATTATATGTATTGACTTATCATTGTCATGTTATAGTCCTTCTGTTAACTCTTTTTATTTTGCTCCCCTCCCTTTAGTTTCTTGCCTTGCCTAATTGATTTGCTCTACTGGGCCTCATGGTGGTGTTACCTTCATTTTCTTTTTCTAGGATTTTTTTTTTACAATTGTTTTACAGTGGTGGTTTGGTATTAATGAAGTTTCTCAGGTGTTCTTTGTTGTAGAAGTACCTTATTTCCCCATCCATTTTGAAAGAGAGTTTTGCAGGATACATCAGTTTAGGTTGAAGATTGTTTTATCTTAGGGCTTGAAATACCTCATTCCAGGCTCTCCTTGCCCTGAGGGTTTGTGTTGAAAAGTCTGCTGTGATTCGGATTAGCTTTCCTTTGCATATGATTTGTTTCTTTTTTCTAATTGGTTGTAGCATTTTGTTTTTCTGTTCGGTTTCTAGGCTCTTGACTACTATATATCTAGGTGTAGATATTTTTGATCATGGCTGGTTGGAGTCCTATATGCCTTGGTTATCTGTATGTCAAATTCTTCCCTTCTGTTTGGGAATTTTTCTGTCATTAAGTCTGTGAACAGCTTCTTTTAAGTTTTGTTGTTTCTCCTGCTACTTCATGTATTCCTGTCAGTATTATGTTATTCTTCTTTGCATCATCTAGGAGTTGTTGGATCAGTTTCTCATGATCCTTTACTGTTTTTAAGAGATCTCTTTTTTCATGGTCACTGACTGCGGTCTTATCTTCTTTATATGAAATTTTATCTTCACATTCTTTTATCCTTCTGCAAATTCTTTCAATAGAACTTTTAATCTCCTGGGTATCTATTTGAATCTCTTTCATGGATTCCAATTCTTTCCTATGTTGGGCATTCATGGTTTCCATTTCTTTCCTATGCTGGGCATTCATGGCTTCTATCATGATCCTGGGCTAATCTATTTTTTGTCAGTTACTGTTTTTGAGACTTAATTATGCCTTTCATTGTGCTCCCCATCTCTGTAGTCATCTGGGAAATTATTTCTGTTTTGAATTTTTCTAGAGCCTGATTGATCTGTTTCTTCCTGTTCTATGAGTTCAGGATGTCCTGGTCATTGATTGTTAGATTTTTCCACCTCATTTCCCCTGTAATTTTCCATTGGTGAACTGGAAGTCTGTCTTTGTGTCTTGCTTAAGTGTTTTCTCATTTTTAATTTTGTTGTTGGGCTGTTCTTGGTTTAGTTTTTGGGTTAGTACTTCGATCTTCCTGATATAGCTGCTCTTTAGATGTTGAGTCTCTAATGACTCATAGACACTCTCATTTTCATAATATCAGAAAGGACAACTCATTAAATCTATCACAACCCCTTAGCACAATTGATACAATCAGCAACACAATAGCATCAAGCAAAGCTTAGAAATTGACCATTTTTGGTAGTTATTAATCTATTACCATTATACCATGTGAATTAAATCAAAATTGAGGCACATTCCAAAATATGTTTATAGTGAATAAACTCTTCAATATAGCAATTTTACCCTTCAGGATGAGAACTTAGAAGGAGTTAAGAGGAGAGGAATAGATAGGTAGAAGAATAGGAGAAGGATTCAAGTGAAGCCAGAGGACACAGGATGATCACACAAACTCCGGGAAACTGTTGAGAAGAAGATGGAAAGACAGAGTGCAAGAACAAAGACAAGAATATAACAATTTAACAGTAATAGGGACTCACTTTCCTTTGAAAGTAATGACACTCAAATGAAGGAAAAGAGAGAAGAAAAGAAAAGAAAGAGAAAACAGGGAAATTCAAATTAGGGCAGGAACAGGAACCAAATGGGAGATGAAGAATAATGTCGGGGATCAACAGACTGAGTGGGAAAAAGTAGATAGAAAAAAGAAATAATTTGCAGTATGGGATGAGGAAAAGAAGGAGGAAAATAAATTTGAAGAGCCTCTTTAAGGGTATATCTCTGCTGTCACAATAAATAATATGAGCAGCAATGTGCAGAAATAGGTCAATTAGTCTCAGCTAGCCTATGGCAGACCCCTGAGATTCAGGCTGAATTGTGGCTACAAGGCCCAAGTTGAGCTCCCTGACCTCCTGCAGGGTTAAACTCTGCAAGGTTCTACTACAGGTTTCTCCTGTCTTTCCCTGAAGATAGTCAAAGTTTTGATGGAAGGTGGTGATCCCTCCAACTTACCAACTACAGAGGTCTGATGTGCCTTTATTGCAGTTGTTCACTTCTGTTCAATCTTCTGGAGCTCAGTAAAATGGCCTTTATGACCACCTGTGCCTCTGTAGTGTGGATCCAGGAACTGGAACAATCAGGAGGCCTGAGAGCAAGGATGGGGGGGTATGTTGCAGAGGCTATCATGTGGCTTCCTGGTTCTTGCCAGCAGTACTATTATTTTATGAAGCTGTTTTGGTATCCTGAAAATTTGTAGATTCTGTGAAAGTTTCTATTTTTTCTTTGGTTCCATTTCAGTAAAGGACTTCTAGTTACTTATGAGCTAATTAATTCAAATAAACATGAATTTTATGAGTTATAAACATTTCATATAACCTTTTCTTTGATACCGGGTCTTTGCACTTGTGAGGCAGGCACTGACACCACTGAGCTAAATCCCCAGCCCTCATATAATATTTTAACATTGTAATAATTCTGAATGGAAGAATAGAGACTATAGTATAGATACTACATACAAAGCATGTGTGTTCTTTACTGCTGTGACTCTATGAGAAATAGTGGGGTACAAAAACAGACGATTTTAAAGGCGGTTAATTGAATTGGAAAAGCAAGTGATTTTTAGGAGTAATGTAAGACATCTTAGGATGACAATATATGAAGAGTTTAAAAAGTTGGGAAAAGAATAATTAGTGGAGGTGATTAAGTGTGCTGGATGAATGAATCAGGAATAATGAAGGTATACTGAGTTGAAGAAGCACATGACTTGGAGGTAAGTGTTTCTTATAAAAAACTCACCCAAACGTGGGCCTGTTTTACCTGTTCCCAGATGAAATTATTCATGTCATACTTTTGTCTGTAAATTTATAGACTTACCAGAGCTTTATCTATGAAGTTAGTCATTTGTAACTATATCATTGTTTGTTTTCTATTTGTATATTTGGGTTCGTACTGTATGTGTTATTCTGTAATTTGTTGATAGCAGTAATGCTTTATAATTTTATTTTTAGTATGATACTTGCAAAAAAGCTTCTCATTCCTTTTCTATTCCACACTCACACTATCCTGCTCTTCAGACCCTCACAGCTCCTGATTTGGCCTCACTTCAGACAAATCAAATATTTGATTACATTTGTGACAGAAGTGATCCCACACAGGGAAGGGAATATTGGGGTCCCTGGCTGGTTAAAGGTCTGGGAGCAGACACAGGCAGTTTTGAGGAAGGCACTGCCACACAAATGGGTTGACATGGGACCAAATCTGTGTCCTAGCCTGGGTGGCACTGCCACCACAGTCAGTCCAGGTAGTGAGAGACTTCAAACTTTGGAAAAAAGATGCTCCAAGACGTCATGTTCCTCTTGTAGCTACTCCTGCTTCCTTTGGAGATAACCAAGTCCCCAGATGAGCTCAAACATTTGAGCCTAAGATCAATATGGTTTTTCACTGAGAATAGGACGTTGATCACATGGTTATGGTTGTATTTGCCAGGTTTCTCCACTGTAAAACTCTTTCTCCCCTTCCATGCTCCATGTTTTGGAAGCAATTGACAAAATCCAGCTTTCATTCAAAATGAGAAGTAGAAGGAGATTGAAGCTTCTGGAAAGGGGGAATACTTACATATTTTATTCAGAATTCTTGTATGAGAAAGATTTGCTGTTAATTCACTTATTCATATCAATATGAATACAATATGCATATATTTTACACTTTGGGCTATAGTTCAAGGCTACATTGTATATTTTACTGAAGCAATTTTTCCAGCTTTGTCCATTGACTCCTGAATCCCTCGATGTGCCCCTGGCATTAGTCAACCGTTTCACTGGGACCAAGTACTCTGCACCTAAAACTTGAAGGAGGTTTATTTGGCCCATGGTTGTAGCCTATGGTAAACTGGCTCTGAGGCAGAAATATCTTGGCAGGAGGGTGGAGCATAGCTGATCACTACATGAGGGCAGGAAGCAGACCAGGGGAACAGTGCCAGAGGGGAAGGAGTCAGGGACCAGACATAGACCCCAGGTGACACCTCCATGACCCACAGAAACATCCACAAATGCTTTTCTAACCTGTTAGGCACCTCTTAATTCAACCAGGTTGACAATTACAATTACCGGTCATCTCCCCAGCATTTGATTTTTGAATACTCTTTACTTCCTCACACTACAAGAAGCTGCAGATTCACATTGTGTTTTTTATCCCCCGGTCCTTCAAACAGTCATTTATTCAAGGAGGTCTTGTTATTTTCATTAGAATATGGTATTAACAAAAATCTGAGCAAAGGGGGTCGTAATTGCTAATGAGTTATCATTGCTTTTAGGTCTTTTCAGGGGAGAGAGTTGAAAAATGTAGGTACAAATACTAACCCCTCCCATGCACATAGCTAATGATTTCTATATCTCTGCGTCTCTGTATCCATTTATGTAGGTAAATATGAAGTATACTGAGGTCTCTGATGTTAATCCAGAGCCATAAGGTTCATTCTAACCTCCCCTTGGCCTATCTGTACCTTTCCTCTTTGACAGTGAGAACTTATCTCCCACTATATCTACCTTCAATTTACATGCATGTTCAACCCCACCATAAATGTAAAGAAGTTTCAAAATTATTGACCCACACCTCCATGGAAACCAAATTTACCAACTGAAGTACAGTGCTTGTATATTGTTCATTTTGTCTTTAGTATTACAGTTTTCAGGAAAAATATAATTTTACAAAGTTACTTAGATCAGCTCCATTTCCCCTATCCTCTGCAGTGAGATTATGATAATATTTGGTGGGACTCACATTGAACACAAGATGAGTTTAGAGCCCTAGTTTTTGACAGACTCTTGGATTTAAGCTGATATGTGGGTACATTCATCACCTCCATCCTGTGTTTGAATAGAGTGGCCTGTACTGACACAGTACATAAGGTGTCAGGGGTTGTGGAAGAGGGCCTTTGTACAGTGTACTATCTGCCAGTGGCAACCACAGTGGTCACTCCAGTCTCCACAAATTCTGTATCAGATATGTTGCCACCTTCAAGGGTGGCTTTGCTTATCCCTTCCAGGGGATGAAGAGACTATTGATCTTCCATTCCAGTGGGCCCTTCTAGTTTGTATCTTCTCTTGATGTAGTTCCATTGTGTTTCCCTGGCTCCATCTTAAATTCTGTCAACTACCCCTTCAGAAATGTGATCACTCTTCTTTCTTTACCATAGACCCATCACCTTTCTTTGTCTCAAGTGGCTGTGTAACACAGGAGTGCAATGAGTCCTGAAAGAAGTTACATTCTAGAACTATAGTTATCACACAATAGTTGTTTAGAGGAAAACAAGGTTGGAAGATGTGTTGTTCTATATTTATGCTCAAGACACCTGAAAGAAATTTAACTCAATGAGACATTTGGCATTTATAATTGTCATCAAAGAAGCACATGTAACATATGAGAGTCTCTGGAAGCTAGAATTTGTGGTGACATAATGATACATTGTTACAAATAATGATATAACTAGAGTTAAATTAAATAAATGTAGAGGTAAGAAGATTTATCTGTATCAATACAAATAGACTCCAAAGAACCTTGAAGTAATGAATAAGAATAACATTGCTACCTTTTTTCTTGGTCTGAGAAATACAAAACTAGCTAAGAAAGAGACATTTTTGATAATAAAGAAGGTAGTACAATCAAACATTGCATAATGATATTTTGGTCAGTACAAACTGCACCAACAGTGATGGTCCCATGAGACTATCACAGTGCTGAAAAATTCCTCTCACCGAGTCATATGTAAATGTCACATCACCATAATACAGTCACAAAAACTAAAAGTCATAGATTCCTGATTTAACACTCGAATTCCAAAATAGCAAAATAGTCAAGAGAATTTTACCCAAATTTGAATCATGAGAGTTTGTACTATAAAAATAGTAAAAAATAGTTCATTTTATTTAATAATATGAAATAATGAAAATTTCCCCCAAATTGAAACACATCAAAAGCTGCATATTTAAAACCTTAGTAATGGTGGTGTCACTTTTGCATCACTGTACTTGATCTAGGATGATTCAAAAATTTTTTCTCTTGTGTAACTAATTAATTATAGCTGAAACATGCACAGCACCAAAGAAAAGTGCTTTAAACACTGTGAGATATACTCTGGGAAAGGAAGAATCTTCTGATCTATGAGCGATTTGTAACATTAAGTACAATGTTACAAATAACTGTTGATGGATATTTGGAGTAATGGTTTTTTTGTCCATTGTATTTAAACATGTGAACCTTGTGCAATTTCTTCAACTGTAGACTATAAAACAGTTGCCCCCATCACTTAAAAATTTGCATACAACTGAAATATCATCTCTCCATGTTTACTCTACCTCCACTCATGTTACTTAGTTCTGATTTTCCTAATTTCTTTCTTAATCAACTAATATGTAGACACAAGAAACATTTTTTGTTTTGTTTTGTTGTTTTGTTTTGCTTTAGCTGGTCTTAACTGAATTAAGGAGGAGTGTCACTAGGTATGAAGGAATGGTAGAGTTGGTGTTCTGTAAATAACAGTGAAAGAATCTATTACTTGGTGGGGAGAGCCCTCATCCACCTCATGTGATAATATGCTTGGTGATTGGAAGAGCCACACAGCTGAGTGGCCAGAGTCATAGCATCTTCTGGTGATAGATAGTGAATATAACAGGCAGATTCATACTCTGAAGTTCCAGATGATGTTAGTCCATGTTTTTGGGTTTGGTACTAGGCCATGAGAGCAGAGGCTATAGGCTTTAATGGCTGTCAAGAATGTGTGACAAAATTAAGATGCCTCTACATGAAGGGAAAGACAATTCTTGGTTATTAAAATTACAATAAGATGTAGCAAATAGTTTCAGCAAAGGTCACTTCCAGAAGACAGTTCTTCCTAAAAACTACTTTGCTATTTCTAACATAATTAGGGCAGTAGGACTTATCCTTTAATACCCAGCAATATTTAACTAAAATGTACATATAGAACAACAGCAAGACAATCTGAACTCACGTAACCTCCCTCATTTTAATCCCGCAATATTTAACTAAAATGTACATATAGAACAACAGCAAGACAATCTGAACTCACGTAACCTCCCTCTTTGCATACTTCCCCTCCTGCACCTCACGAATAGCCAGCGTACTATTCCATTCTCAAAATAGTCATTTCTGTGAAGCAACAAAAGATACTTAAAGTGCATTATATTAGTCCTTGGTATCGGTTCCCCTGATTCTTCCCACCACCTGAATGGCTCTTTGTGTTCAGAGTGGTCTGGGGTGATGGCTGTCATTCCTCCCCAACTATGTGAGGAAGACAGACTACTGAGGCCCGGTGAGGAAAACAACAGGGCAGGGGAGCCAGGCTGCAGTCTGACTCATTTTGCTACTTCTCTCATGGCAGAAATGTAAGGCCACAGAAAAATTTCATAAATTTCTTACGTACCACAGAATATTGGAGAGCACACATTTTCTTATGTTTCAGATACGTTAAAAATAATAGCTATTTTCTAAATAAATAGGGCTTAATTAGAAATATAGTCTAATCATCTGCAAAGTGGCAGGATTTGTTATAAAATAATAGATAAATAATTCTAGTTTTTAAATTCATATATTTCTCAGGAGAAGAGTGGATACTCATAGTACAAGTGTATGTGGGGAGGGGTAAGAATGTGCTCCAGCTGACATAAGAAATTCCAAAGACTAGGTGACTTTAATAACAGAAATTTATTTTGTCTATTTTGGAGACTGGAAAGGATATGAGTTAGAATTCTGATGAAGACTTTCTTCCTGGCTTATCTCTGGCCTCCTTCTTAACATGTCCTTATGGGCCAGAGAGAACAGACTGCTGTCTCATTATAATCTTACCAGGTCCCAACCATAATTACCTCCCAAGGGTTCACCTCCAAGTACCATTATATCATGGGTTAGGACTTCAACATATGAACGGGAGGGGCAAAAACATCAAATCCATAATAGTGTGTAAAATCTCTAGGCTACGTTGGGGCTTTCCGAGTCACCTGCAACAGTTGGTCATCACTAATGTTGCACAGTGCTGTGGTCTGAATGTGTGTGTACTTCCAAAATTCATATGTTGGGCTGTAACGCCCAGTGTGATGATAAGAAATAGGGCACTTTGGGAGGTGATTAAGTATGATGGTTCTGCACTCGTAAATGGATCAGTGCTCTTATAAAAGAGGTTAACAAATATTTTCCAGCTATTTTGCCTTTCCATTCTTTCTGCTGTACACGGACAGCTAGATGGTGCTATCAGTGAAGCACGCACATAGAGCAGGCACACAGTATGCAGGTGCTTTGATCTCGGACTCTCCAGACTCCAGAACAGGGAAATACATTCGTATTGTTTATAAATTACCAGTCTCAGACACTTTGTTAGCAACACAAACATACTAAGAAAAGGGAGTATCCAGCAACTATGTTGATGTTATTTCCTACATGCATCATAGGTGCTACGGAAGCTGGGAAGAGAAGGACACCAAGTTAAAAAGTCTTCACAGGACAAGTACTTAGGAAGGTCTCTATCTGTCTAAATTATTGTCCTACAACTTTTAGGACATGCTCGCAGCATGCAGTGTTTTCCCCGAGTAGTTTACAGTCTGAGTATGTGGATGGGTTCTGCTGTCTTAAGGACCCAGGACCTGCCTATCACAAGCAGCCAACTCAGATAGGAAAGTGCTGTTTATGGAGCAAACATTTTGTGTGTGTGTGTGTGTGTGTGTGTGTGTGTGTGTGTGCGCGTGTGTGTGGAATCTATTTTGAATCAACTCTTCACTGCTCTATCTCTACTTGACCTTATTGATGTCTTTGTTCACCTGTTGGCCTTGACAGACTTCTGTCCTTTTAAGTTTGGTGGGCAGATCAGCTTCCTAATCTGACTCTGACTCTTCTCAGTTTGTTCCTGCTCTAAAGGAAGAAAACATGTTTTTCCTTCTGAAAATCAAAGTAAAATCCCTTTGATGAAGGAAACGATTTTTTTTTTAGCAAAATACTTCAAAAACAAATATGAAAGGTGAAATCTAGTCTAGAGCATGTTCTAAATGAAGTCAAATTATACAAAGGGAGGGCTTATTTGCTCTGCTTAAAATCAGCAAGAGGGAACATGAAAGCCAGGACTAGATAAGAGATTAAGCAAGAAGAGACCAAGCAGAAAAGAGACTGAGCAGAAAGGAGATTGGTCAAGGCTATGTATGAAGATTCTCCTTGTGTTTAAGCAAGTTAAAAAGGACTTTCCATATTTTTTACTAGTTATATGACATAGAAGTGTTTGTTCTTTGAAAAAGTGATTGTGAGTAGGCAATATGAGTTCAGAACAGGGAAGAGATGGCACTGAAAATAATAAAGACAAGTGTAATTAGTTTTAATGGACCCACTGTGTTGTTCTGCTAATGCATTTATTGTCCTATATTTAGGTTATTTATTGAATAAACTGGATGTTATAAGACTGAAGCTTTTCATGTTAGACTTAGAAACATATGATACATCCAGATCATAACTTCTAACTTTCTCATATTTAGAGAAACAGCAGTATTTTACAAGGTTAACCAACCTTTTTCTTCTTCTTCTTTTTTTTTTTTTTTTTTTTTTTTTTTTTTTTTTTTTTTGTTGTTTTTTTATGTAGTGAGACTGACCTGGAACTCACTATGTAGCTCAGGCTGGTCTCAAACTCACAGCGATCCTCCTGCCTCAGCCTCCCGAGTGCTGGGATTACAGGCGTGCGCCACCATGCCCAGCCTTAACCAATCTTTTCACTCTATCTTCTTGTATTCTCTAGTGTTTGGAATTTGGAATATTCTTGATTTTTTAAGAGTTTTGACATCTGGACTCATCAATTTATAGAAACTAGTTCATTTTAAACCCTAAATTATGACACAATCTTATTACTACAAGACTTCCACTGTACCTGCTATACTGGCAACAATATTAACATTCCACTTAAATCAAGGGATAATCAGAGATCCAACTACAAGTGAAAAGGACAACTGAGGAACACTAGTGTGGACAGAGTACAACTGTAGCCATGTAGCTGAAGAAAACCCCTGCTAAGATGCTGAGGAGAGTACCCACAGAGCATACACTCTACCTTAGGGAACTTTGCATGTTAGAAAGACCTCCTTCTTTTTTCCTGAACTGCTAAAGAGATCATCTATGGACAGAAGTAAAATTTAAAATCAAAAGAATGTTTGTATCAATTTGAAAAGTAAACAGCATGTACATATGACAGGCAACCCTGTCATAGAATAACAGCAAGTTCCAAACCTTCAAAACCATAATTTGACAAAAATGCAAACTAACAGTGAACACATAATCCAATTTCAAAACTATACACAAACTCAAACATTTTAAATTGAAAAAGACATTAAGTAACACAGTAAATTATCTCAAACACCAAAATAAAAACTGAATGTAAATGGGGACCTAACAGCAAAAATGCTTTCAGAAAACAATGCCTTATTAATAATCTATAGGATAGAAACTTCAAGAGATCATGGTTCAGACTTTTCAAATATTTTTGAGTAAAGTGACCTGATATTGATTCTTAAACCTACTGTAATTCAGAGTAAGACATCTGGTCATGTCCTTCAAATGACATCATGAGATGAGGAAACAAAATTTGGACTCCTGCTTACCTTTCAACGCACCAACAGCAAACTATATTCATGGTATAGGATTCTTTCTAGTAAAACCAAAGGCAGAAGATATGACTGGTATACAAGGAGGTGTGGTACTTCTATTTCCTTTACTCATGTTTCAGCTCAAGTCAAAAGCCTTTAATTAATGAAGTAAAGGATGCCTCATGTTTCATGCCAAAGGCCAATACCATAAACACTGATCTATAAATATTACTTCCAATGCCTAGAGTTATCTATTAGCAGTGCACATTACCAAGAGGCTTTATAAAAAGTTTTAATTGCCAACCATGACTCAGATATAAAAGATATGTGTAAGCCCAAAATATTGAATAAAAATCAACCATCATGTCTTTCACTTCAACTTTTATTTTAAATAGGCATTGTGAAAATGGGAATGTAGAATAATGAATGGTATATAACAAAAGTAGTGTTACGGAGTACCTGTGCTACAGTAATTCCCTTTAGTTAAAGATGCACATGAAATAGAATTTTTTTTAGTAATCTATAAAAGGAGTTAGCGTAGAAATGAAAAATGAAGCATTTACATCTTCATGTTTAGAAATTTCACAAAGGTGCAAATAACATAATGCTTTCCTGGCTGTAGCATTGGGCATGGGCAGATCAGTACTATTATGTCTAGTTTTCCTAGATATACCATCATCTCATGGTGGTGCTTTCTGCAAAGTTGACATAGCAGCAGTTGTCTCGATGTCTATTATAGCATACAGCTTTGTATGCTCTGAAGTAATTTTGGAGTCTGAGGATTGTCAGAATCATTACTACCTTTCAAGTCTACCTGTATATAATTGAGCTCTGTGTTCTAAACTTGGTTATCTGATATCACAGTTAAAGACTGTTGGTATATAGTCCCAAGGCCTTGAATATTCTATTTTGTGAGCACTTGCTGGTACTGTTATTTTTTTTGTACTTTATAGTTATTCATTGGATCTAGATTATTACCATAGCCATTTAGCAATGGAGTCTTTGGTCCTAAATTGTCATCTTCATCCCTAGTTAGCTGACAGGCTTCCCAAACAGAAGGCAAAGATGGTAAATGTCTATAGTTTAATAATGCAGTTCTTCTCTGAGCTGAGTTGTTGATCTTGTGGGTATCTGAGGTTCTGGTGGATGTCAGATGACCTCTCCCTACCCCTGAGTCACTAGGGCCAGATAGCCCATTTATATTTTCATATACCAGTTTGTCAGGTGAAGGTGCATCTCTCCATTCATCACTGTCATAGCCAGTGTCCCACTCTGTGCTGTTTGCACCACTTCCACTAATTTGGTCTCTTCCAAGGTGCTTTAGTTTCTCTTTTTCCTTTAATTGCTCTGAACAGGTGTTGGTCCCAAAATAAATTTGACTCATTTGAATTCAAGAAGAATCTGAGTGTCTCTGTGTTGAATCCTATTTGGCTCTTCTTTTGGTGTGCTTCTCTCAGCATTTGAAAGCTCTATTGGGTCCTTGAAGGGTGAGATGAAGCATCTCCACATGAGGGATACTGGGAACATGCATTAGGCAAGTTCTGAGCGGCAAACACTGGAGTTGTAGGTGTTCAAGGTGTTCTGGGGACTTCCAATTCTGTCTGATGATTATTTCTTTCTATCACTGACTGTTCCGTGCATTTATACTATTGTTTTATATAATATCTCACAATATGTTAAAGAATTATTCTGCATGGGTAAAAGAGAATCTAACACACCAGAGAGTGAGAACTAAAGAGGTCAAGGACAAGGACAGACAGTCCTTTGGGGCCTGGCATTCTTAGACATATGGAAATGGTAGTGATGGTAATTTTCCTTCCTCCTCATAAGTGGGTTAAGGACACTAAGGGACAGGAGGGCTTCACTGGGATGAAGGACTGTGGGGACATCATCCTGCAGACCTCTGGATCACACCTGCTCTGTGGGACTTATTTTAAGCTTTCCTTCCTTCTCAGATCTCTTCTGAGGCCTCTAGGCCAGAATATGAGAGAAAATACAAATACAAACATACTAGTAAAGCTTGATAGCAGGAAAAATATGAGAGTTGTAACATTTATTTGTGTTAATGACTGAAGATGGTGTGTAAATACACGTCTTGATTCAATGCCATTTAATTTCTAACTATAAAGATTGTACTGTGTGCCAGACACTGTTCTAAGCACCATAGAAATCACAAAGGGGTGTCCCTGAATCCAAGAAGTTAACTGTCTAGGAAGAATTGTGTAGCTCACAAATGACTATGATACAAAGTCAAATAAGGTGCTCCATGAGAAAACAACCTAAAAAGGATCCTAAGTTACCAAAAGTAGAAGGCTTTCTCTAGTTGGGGAATGACCAGAAATATACTTGTGGAGAAATATTTGATGTAGACGCTAAAGGTTTTTTCCAAGTATTGAAGGGAAAGGAGCAGAGATAGTTAAAAACACATTTTCAAACTAACTCTCATCCATACCAACACAGAAAGAAATGAAACAGTGTCCTCAAAGAGTGAAGGAAAGAAGGGTTTCTTAACAACTCTCATGTATGGCTCAACTGCTTTAACAAATAATATATCTAATATTTTTCACTAAGCTGATGCTAATAATGATAATAATTAGTGATATGTTTTTAAAATGTCTGCATGTAAAGTACATTATTTCATCTATGCATCAAAATAATCCTTAGGGGGAATATTTTTATATTTATGAGAAAATTAAGAACAAGACAGGTTAAATTATTTGTCTGATGTTGTATGGCTAATTCTTGTCACAGCCAAGACTAGAATCTATCTGGCTCCAAAGTCCAGCTCACCATGCTGTTGTGCTCTATCCCTGGGCAGCTTCAAGGATTTGTGACAAAGCAAAAGGATCAGAAGGAGATCAGTGCACCTTGTCTGATGTGAACTCTGTACTTGGGACTCAGCTTTGAGCAATGGCACAGACGGAGGACTGTTTGCAGTCAGCATACATCGTCTGGTTCAAAGCTGCTCTTATCTCTGCTTGTCTTGTAAACCTGGTCTTTCTCACAGCCCCTCTTTTTACTATTATCTCTCCTCCATCTGCTCACATGGTTACAACAACCCTCTGAAAGTTCTTATCTCTGATCTCCAGCTCCTCCATCTTGTTCTTTTCAGAAGAAGTACTATTGAGATGCCCACAAACCTCAGCATTTGTAGTTTAAAGATGCTTCTATGTGTAAACAGGTTGGTGTACCTACAATGCTCTTGAGAGGGGGAGCTTGGCTATTAATTACACTGAATCAACAGGCACAGGACTAGGACTGTTTGGATAAACTGATCACACTGTCTTAAACTAATATGCCCCCAACAGAACATGTACTTTCCTAACCCCTGTACTCAGTTACTAAGTCTTTTTAATTTTATCTCAGTTGTATTATTTAATTTATCCACACCTCTTATCTACCATTAGCACTACTTTGAGCCAGGCCACTTCCTGAAACATATTATTGTAATAGCTTCCCTATGCTTTCAAGGATACGGCCTTGTCCTTTTTATAACAATATAGGCAGTTTCAAAATACAAATACATTTGTTACTAGCTTCCTTTTGTGGTCCCTGATTGCCTCAGTATGAGGTGTAAACTTGATTTTTTTTTTTTGTACCCAGGATCAAATTCGGGTCCTTGAGCGTGCAAGTCAGAAGGCAGAACCACTGAGCTAAATCCCCAGCCCTGAACTTGATTTAAAGGTCCTTGAGATGTGGGCCCTGTCAATTTGCCAGAAATTTCCTCTGCAGAGTGAGGTTCCTCATCCTTAAACCTTGTGTTTGATGTAAACTGCATTTCTTCTCCTTCCTTAAATGTGTCATGCTCTCCCTTACTAAGGGCCTTTTCATTGCTGTCTACATACTTGGGACATCTTGTCCTCTCCTGATTTGCTTTACTTCTAACTTTTTTCCAGTCTCCCCTTTTCTGAGCCCTCCAAAGATACCCAGTGTGGTGTTTTCCACTCACTCCAGTTATCACAACAGTCTTCATTTCATGTGGTGGCTGCTGGTGCAGTTGTTTGCCTCTCATATCAGAAGGTAGGCTCAGCAAGAGTGCAGGTGGTTGATTATTTCCAGCAAAGATCAGTATCTGGTTTGTTACTTAACATTCTTGTTGAATACATAAATAAAACCCTCATCTGGAGTTGTACTTTGGGCCAGAGTCTGTTATGATCCATTTACACGTATTAATATATTTAATCTTCATTTACTCTTCAAGAGATATTATTATCATCATTCTGTAGATGAGGAAAGTAAAGCCCAAACAAATTAAGTAACCTACTCAAAGTCATATAGCCAATAACCCCTAACCCATGTGTTTAGCCATGGTGTGGAACTGCTGTTCTGATCATGGTCTGGATTGACAGAAGTCTGCTTGGCTAACATAAAAAAGGAAGCCAGGGTGACACAGAGCCAGCATCGCATCAGAGAAAAGATCCAAATAAGACCTGGGCTGACAGGAGCTCAGTGTCCTTAGCCTCTCAGTGAATTGGCAGATGACATCACACACCTCTAGCCAGATGTGTGTGTATTGTTTATAGTTATGTGTCTATTTAGATATGTATTTATAATCTTGAAAGAATCATAAATTAGTAAGGGCCTGCTATCTGCCAGGCACTTTCACATGTTCTCTCTAACAGCATTTATTTATTTATTATTTATTTATTCTGGTGTTAGAGACTGATCTCGGGTCTTTAAGCTTGTTAGACAGATGCTCTACCACCAAGCTACATCCTCAAATCTTCCTCTAACCTTTTGATAAGGTGATGAAATTGAATTATCCAGTCTTGCAGATTATACATATATTAGAATAAAACCTGAAATGTGGTTTGTAAAGTTACAAAGATCTCAGAGCAGACTTCTGGGAAGATGGCAGAGCAGCAAACAGCAAGAAATCAATCTCTCTGAGATTTGGCATCCAGACACTGAAATAGTACAACTTGGGGAGGAAAAGAATGAGGGACATATATCCCTGGGACCCAGGAAGGATATAAAGGAAATACTGCAGCCCACAGAGAAAACTCTCAGAACTTACAGAACCTGGGGTTGGCCAATTAGAATCACTTCCTCCACCTTAAATTCTTGTTGTTGAATAAATGCACTCATTATTCATTCAAAATGTTACTGACTCTTGACTTTGGACTAGGTTCTATGAAAGCTTTTGGAATATTTTTGCCTGTACTTGCCATGCTGTCCACAGTTTGTGTCCTAGAACTATATTTTAGTGATGCATCAGCCATTTCCTCAAAATTAAAGCTGTTGAGCCAGGCATGGTGGTGCATGCCTGTAATCTCAGCACTTGGGAGGCTGAGGCAGGAGGATCTCTGTGAGTGCAAGACCAGCCTGGGCTACGTAGTGAGTTCCAGGTCAGTTTCAACTACATAGTGAGACTCTGCCTCAAAAAGCAAACAAACAAACAATAAAACAAAAAACCAACCAACCAAACAAACAAAAGAACTAAAGCTGTTGTTTTCATGTATTTGAGTACAATCCTCCTTCAGGCATAGGAGTACTGTACATGAGCGCTGCTGTGGAAATCAAGCAGGAAACTAGTAATACCTCTGATTGGTGAGTGCATGAGCAAGGCCTATTCCTGTTAACACACCAAGGGGCCACACAAAGCAGAAAACCAACAACCAAAATTCATTATTTAGTAAGGAGTTAAAATCGGTCAATGTGTTTAGTGTCTGGCATATGCTAGGCATTCAGTTGATGTTTTAAAAGAATTACTCTGTTTAATTAGTTGCCTGCTAAGTCTGGAGTCTTAAAAAATGACATTAACTTTTTAATTTGAAAGGAATTAATTATTCTGTAATTAAGGGAAAATCATCTATTTGAATATTTTGCAGTTTAAGAGAATATTTGTAAGATAAAATGAATCTGCAAGATTTGTCCCCTTTTTACACTCAGAAGAGGTCTCTGTCCTTGAACGTAAAATACAAATAACACTGTGCTGTTAATTATTGGCAAATTTTCCCATTTTGAAACTAAGGAAATAAAGTAATGGATATACCAACAAAAGGTTACTAGTTAACAGGCATTGCCTGTGAAGGGTATAAGAGAATTTCAGTCTGATGATAACTATCCTGCTATCACCACTGCCAACAGTGAGATAATCAGCAATCATGAAGTGGGTGAAGCCACTTATTTTAATTTTCCTACTACATTTCACTGACTCCAGAACACTGCATAAAAATGCATATGGAATAGGTGAGATACTTTGTGTTTTTTGCCTTTTCTTTATATGGAAATTCTTTAAATTCTTAAATTTATAATCAATCATTTGATTTGAATTATGTATCACATTTATTGTTCCACAGAGGAAGAGTTTTATAAAATTATAGCAGTGCTTAACATGATCATATGATCAATGATTTGTATTTTCTATGTTTAATTAATTTTTTGTAGAGTATTTAACTGGTAAGTATACCAACATCACACACACACACACACACACACACACACACACACACACACCACAGGCCATAGTCCAGTCTCCTTCACATATAGATTCTGCTTATACTCATACAATAAATGATATCTTTATTTTCTTTTTGGCAGCACTGGGGACTGAACCCAAGGCCTTCACATTGAGAAACTTCCCCAGCCCATTTGTAATTTGAGGCAGTGTCTCCCTCAGTTGACTAGGCTGCCCTCTAACATATCATACTCCTGTCTCAGTCTCCCAGAGCACTGGCAATGCGTGTGTTGAACCACCATGTTGGATGCATCTTCATTAATTCAGAACAATGGGTCATTATTGGACTATCTGATACAGCAGTACTGTGACTGGCATCTGGAAATGCCAACTATAGTATAATTCCACTTCAAAGATTGCATAAAATATATTTTTAGCCATCTGATTGCCAAGTCCATTAGAACATTAAAGTACAGAGGGAAATGAAACAACTGGAAACCATAAAATCTAGACTTCAGTATTAGGTCTACTGTAAGTAATTCTGATAATTTTATCATTTAGTTTTCTCAAGTGTACAATTAAGATGTTTGGACAGGTTATCCCTGATGTCTTCCCAGTTCTGAAGTCTATGATGCTAACTTGAGTACATTTATGAGTAGCAATGTTTGCTTTCCTGCTTGCAGTCGGAACAGCACTTTCATAAGTTTGTTTTGTTTCCAGCTTCCACGTTGGATTCCTCCCAGTGTTCTTCAGAGGTGAATTTTGTTAACATGTAAGTTTTGCCAGAATAAATGCACTTTACATGTGCAAAACAAGAATTATAGTTAGGTAAGGAAATGAAATTGCATAGCTCTGTGAGTCTTTAGATGGCAAAAGCAAATGGGACAATTTCAAAAAAGTTATTTAATATCAAACTGATATTGAAGAAATTGAATTTTGGTCAAATGCCTTAGATATTAACCTCTAGATAATTTGGAATTCCATGGACTAAACTAAATAAGATTTTATAAACTGCCGAGTAGATTTCGGTCAGTGACAACCATGTATGAATTCAGGATTTTTGTCATCAATAGCAGTAAGATTATAATGTTGTGCTCCTTAATCCGCATAGTATTTGAATCTTAATAGCAAACTATAGGAAGTAAAATATTCTATTTTGTTATTTATTGGAGAACAAATTGTGCTCTGATTGCTGTTGCTACATTCCATATTTCTAAAATTTCTAACAGGGAACCTAAAACTAAGTGTTGCTGCTGCTGCTTTCACATAGAAACCTGTGCAAACACTGCTTTGCATCAGTGCATGAATGCCGTGGTCCTGGAGCAGAACTTCACTGTGCTCAGAGTAGGACAGAGACAGAGGTTTAATGATTATGACTTGGCTTAGATTAAAAAAGGAAGCTGTAGAGGATATAATTATGGGTATTTTTACAAGAGTGAATGGCTGAAAAAGAGGAGCCATTCTCTTGGGAAATCTATTTTTAATTTTAATAGCTATATGTATATTTATAGGGGAATATGACCAAGAAGGACTAGTTTTTTTGGAGGACTAGAATCTAATTTTTAAATTTTAAACAAATCAAAATATAAACAGAAAACAAAACAGACAGAGCTATGCTTCAGAAAAATAAGCCCCATATGAGTCTGTTCCTTAAGAATTCATGTATTTTTATTTCAGAGTTACCATATTCTTTGCCCAATTTGTCCAAGAAGCCACTTATGAGGAAATAAGCAAAATGGTGACTGATGTATTGACTGTAGTCAAGAAACCCACTGGCAGCGAGCAGCCTGCAGAATGTTTTGAAAACCAGGTAAGTGAGTAAAAAGTAAAGCACACTGTGATACTTGACCAAAATTTAGCATGTGGAAGCCGAGACATGGGAAAGGTATGTGTTTGAATAGCCAACAAGCTGTTGTGCAAAAGGAGAGTTTTAATAATTTGGAAGTCCTGGAGAATGCAGTTAAAAAATGTGAGTAGCTATTGTAACCAGACAATGTAGCATGATGACTAAGAGTAGGCTCCAGAATAAGATTATTTGACTGACTATGGGCATGTTACCTCTTTAAGCTTCAGCTTTCATATCTATCAGGGCTAATATTAAATCCACTTTGAACTTGCCATGGAGATTGGTATAATAATAGTAGTAGTACACAGTGTGGTTGACATACTTCTAGGGACTGCTACAAATGCACTGATAATCCAGTTATCTTGTGGTGTGGAGGATAGCACTGAGGATTCAGAATGGATATCCAGTGAGAGACTGGCTAGTTCTCACTGGCAGAATCCAGCCTTATTTACAGATATTACCTTATTAAATCTTTATAATTATTCTAAGGGTTTGATGCTAATACTCTAATTGAGGAAGCTGACAGAAAGGTTACCCTCCTTAAGGAAATCACAAAATGACAGAACTGGGATGTAAATCCACCTCTCTGGCTCCAGTGCTGATGTCTTTTTTGTTTGTTTGTTTGTTTGTTTGTTGTTTTTTTGAGAGAGGGTCTCACTATGTAGTTGAGACTGATCTGGAACTCACTATGTAGCCCAGGCTAGTCTTGAACTCACAGCAATCCTCCTGAGTGCTGGGATTACAGGCATGCACCACCACGCCTGGCTCCTGATGTCTTTATATGACAGTAAATGTGAGGCACACAGCACATGATTAGGCTTTCCAGATTTAGCAAAGTAAAAGTAACATCAAAGCTAGTACTTCATATAAATTTTACTTTCTTTTCTTTAACGAGTGCTGTGGATTGAATCCAGATCCTCACACATGCTAGACAAGCACTCTGACACTGAGCTATATGCCCAGGCCACCTCTCCTTTGAGAAATTTTTATTTTGAGGCAGAGCTTCAAATTTACCTCCTGCCTCAGCCTCCCAGGTAGCTTGGATTAAAGGCATGGATTACCATGCCTAACAAATCTGAATTTCAGGTAAACAATGACTACTTTTTTTTTTTTTTAGCATAAAGTTGTCCCAGTATAAGCTCAATAAATAGTAGTAGTTGTTTATTTTATTTCAATATAGAAATGAACTTTATATTGATTGGAGATTTCTGACTATGGAATGGCATAGCTATAGAATTCATATGGTTGAAGTGTGTGAAACATTCTAGAAAAGTTACCTTTTAAGATATAAAGTGCTTTTGATCTCCAAAATTACTGAATTAATGAAAATTCCTGTATTGTACCTACGTTTATGGCTTTTTCTGATAATTCTTTAAAGGTGTATATACACATTATGCAGAATATTTTCCCAGTAGAAGTTTTATGTCCAAATAGAGGGTCAAGTAATGCTACAGATTGGTGATTTATTACTATAAAGTTAAAGTATTTTTATATGAGCTGTGAGTCAGAAGTCTTAATTAAGATTTTAGGTTTCAGTGATCAATGAAACACACATATTCCTCAGGGGCTTTCTTTAAAATAGTGGTATTTTCATCTGATTTTGGTAAACTTAAAGCATCAAAGAAGGAGTCATGTGCATTTTAAAACTGTGATTGTGACCAATCAGAAGTCTTTCTGTTTTATCTCATCTTGAAATTGTTTTTATTTTTAACTAAAAATAATGTCAAATTTTAGATCAATGTCTGGTCATTACAAAGCAATGTGGAGTAAATATCTATTTCTGAAACATGGTTTATATTAAAAGATAAAACTTACATATCATGGGGTCAAATTGTTGAAAACATAAAAGGGAGAAAAAGATAATTTAAAATTGAGGGAGAGACACAAAAAAATTCATGACCTTTTCTATTTAAAACAAAATAAATTTGTGTAATACTCATGCTTATTACTCAAATTTGGAAATTGAAATTCCATTTCCTAAGAAGAAGGCAAGAAAGCTGTGTTACCAGATTGACAATAAATATATTGCTATTACATAGGAAATTTCTTTTTCTGATTTTGGATAGTAGAAAACTCTTCATGTGTCTGAAATAATTTTTAATCTAGTTGATTGTCTTTCACCTAAAAATAAGAGCTTTCTTACAGCTATCTACATTTCTGGAAGAAATCTGCCATGAGAGGGCAATTGCTGAAAAGCACAGACTTGCAGACTGCTGCTCCCGCAGTGAAGAGGAAAGGCACAAGTGTTTGCTTGCACGCAAAAAGGCTGCTTCAGCATCCATCCCAGCCTTGCAAGTTCCAGATGTGGTCACAAGTTGTAAAGCATATGAAGAAAACAGGGAGATGTTCATAAACAGGTAAGAAAACTCCTAGAATGGGAGAAGTACAAAGCAGGATGTAGTATTTCTATGAAGAAGTTGGAATAACACTTGAGGTTGTATCTACGAAGGCCTGTGTAAGACACTCAGGTGAACTTTGCATGCACGGTCTTAGCACCTGTGCTAACCATAGCTGAGACTCACAGCTGACCCAGCAGCTCTGAATGTAGTCCCAACTGTGACACAGCTAGTTTTAATCTCTCAGTTTTTACCTTGCCCAAGAATATATTAATTTTACACAAAGTTACTCCATCCAGAGACAAATATTGATGGACTGTGTTTACCAAATTGGAAATAAAAAAAAATTGGAGAAAGGCATAATTTAGATGGATAAACAAGGAGAAAGTGTATTGAGTGCCTAGAATGTTGTAGGAACAAATGTTCACTGAACCAGGGATTGCATTAATGATCATCAACACTTCTTTTTTTTTCCTTGTCGTACCAAGGATTGAACTCAGGACTTTGTGCTTGCCGCCACTTAGCTAAAACCCTCGCCAAACCAACAACTTTTGATATTGCTTCTCCTTCCTTCCCATTCTTCTTCCTTTTAAAAATTTTGTTAATGAGAAAATGGAAATCTGAAAGGTAAAGACAACAGGGTGAAAGCACACTTCCTGTACATTTGAACCCACATTTTCTGTTACTGAAATCTGTGTCTCACTTATCACAGCATCTATCTTCTGTGTTATTGCCAAAACCTGTGGAAGGGCACTTCCCCTTATCTCTGCAGTGGACAGGGCCAGGGTGGATAATTCCAGTCTGCATTTGAAAAGGAAAAAAAAAAAAAAGAGTCCAAGATTTTGCTCTGCTTAGCAGAGGCCTGGCTTTGCTGATTCCTCAACATGTTTGAGAAGATTTAGTGGGGAAAAAAAATCAGTGCAATACAAATCATAGCATTCCTGCCTATTTTTTCATAATAAAATCTGGTATTGTGTGTTAGCTTTTTTGCCCCACTTATGATCCTTAGTGACAACATCTGGAAAAATAGGACCATGTTCCCCTAAAGAATAAAGAAGATGACCAATTTTGTTGCTGTTGCTGTTACCCGAATCTTTGAATTCCACAGACCAGCTCCAAGCAGTAGTGATCTGGTTGTTATGCTTTTGTACACCCCATGGTCCTCTTCACAGGTACATCTATGAGGTATCGAGGAGGCATCCTTTCCTGTACGCACCTACAGCTCTCTCTTTGGCTGCTCGCTATGACAAAATACTTCCATCATGCTGCAAAGCTGAAAATGCAGATGAATGTTTCCAAACACAGGTATTACATTTGTATGAATATCTGAACCATTGTGCAGTTGTGGCTGTGATTCTGTAAAACCAAAGTTAAAAAGTGAAAATATGCTTTATACAAAGGATGTCATTTATAGAACAGAGCAAACTTCAGAGTTCTGTTATTCTTTGTGTGAAAAAATGAACTTGCTGTTTTTCATTCATTCTTTCATTCAGCCAGCAATAATTATTCAGGAAGTGAGCTTGGTGGGTTAAAGAAGAAAAGAGAAAGGAAAAGATGCATGTGAATGAAAATGAACAGAAAGGGGAAAGACAAGGTGGGAGAAGATGAGGATGAGAAGCAGAGAGCAAATGTGTGCACTGTTCTTATGAAAACTGTACTGAATGTTTTATATTCATTATCACTTTAGTCCTTAGAATAAAATTTAGGTGTATGACTGTCATTTAACAAACAAAACTTAGCTTTAGAGAAGACTCAGACAGGTAGCAAAATAACCACAATTATCTATTTGCCACCAAAAGCCTGACAAAAGTTTCATAAGAATTGTGACTTTTCTCAACGTCAGGCTGTGATACCATCTTATTTTATGTAACTGAGCAGAAATCTGAAGGCATCGATATATCTTAAAACTATAAAAGTTTATTCATGATATCAACATCAAAATGTTTTGCTTTGAGGTATTTTTCAATAAATCTGTTTTGCATGGATACATATAAATTGAACTAAAAGAACTACTAAGTAAATAATGTTCTGCAAATGTATATGTTTATAATTTTTTAGCGACAAACATTATATGGAGCTTCATATTTTACTTACACTTGTTTGCTTCCTTATTACAGTTTAAAAAAAGGAAAGCTTCCTCAACATTTTATTTCTTCTACATCTAGGTGGCATCAATTACAAAAGATTTAAGTGAAAGCAGCTTGTTAAATCAACATGTATGTGCAGTAATCAGAAATTTTGGGCCCCGGAACTTCCAAGCCATGTAAGTTTAAGCTTTAGCTAGAGAGGTAGCTGAGGTCCGTAAAATACTCTGGTCACTCAGGTTTTCTCTTCCCATTGTCGCTGCTATGGAGATGGAGGACTTTATGAAGTTTACTGTGATTAGAGTTCTGAAATCCTGATAGACTAGAGAGAAGCTAACAGGCCATTCTGCTATTCAGTGCTCTCTAAAGCCTCATCCAGTCAGCATGTGGAGGAGAATTTTAAAGTGTATAGTAGTTGCCTACAGTTTGGAAAACTCATTCATTATCTCCGGCAATCAAACTATACCTTCTCATTATACCATGCTTTTCTAGCTCCTCTGCAAAGGAGGCTGAACTTTGCTGAGAATCATTTAAAATGTGTGATTCAACAAGCAACTCTTTCTGTTAATTATGCTTCCTCTCTTGCTGTAAGGTTCATCATGTCAAATGTTGAAAATATTCCATTGAGACTGCAGTACTGGAGTTTACTGTCTGGCTTGGAGAAAATTTGAAAGTACATAACTGGTTTAAAGTTCTATTTACTCTTTCATTATGCAATATTTCTAGTATAGGAAACCACCTGCTCTCCCAGGAAGGAGGGAGTATGTGCACTCAGAGTTTGTTCATGAAATGATGCATTAAAACACAGCACAGTGGACACCTGGATGGAGTTTTGGGTCACAGAGGTACTTCCAAAGACAGGAAAGCAGTCCACGGAAGAGGCCACATTTATCCTTTAGCTACCTTCCAAATCTACTAGAAATTTAAAGGCTGATTCATGAACTGCTTTAAGTTTATTTTAGTAATAAAATAGACATTAAGATCTGATTAGGGTGATTTTAAAATTTACCCATAAATAATTAAAGTTTAATGTCCTAAATTTATAAAGAGAATCCATCTTCATCAGTAGCAAAAACATCATGATTTGCTCAAGTGAGCAACAGCTTCATGAAGACATATCCTAAAATATAACTAAATAGCAGAAGGAGCCAAAATTTTTATTCTCACTTCCCTTCTGGCACTCTGCATGACTTGGCATGATGACATCTTGGCATACTTAGTCTTTTCCTCTTTTCTCTTCCATTTCATTGATTTACACATCCTACCCTGCCCTAGATTTCTAGAAGTGGAGGATGGTAATTACTCTCATGGAATTTTCTATTTCTTAATTTTTAATATGCTTATTCACTTATCACAGTGATCCAAATCCTCAGCATCAGGGATGAACAACACAAAGACGGAACTCATATCAATTCCCAAGGAAGGGTTATGAAAAGATAAATTACTTTCAAACCATTTTTGGGCCCTGGTTACAATTTGCAGAACTACTGACTTGAAAAATGAAGCAGAAATTCACAAGATTTAGGGCCCATTTCTTTTATTTTTAAACACCACCACGTTTTAGTTCTGTCTCTTTGGAGCTTCAACTGTAACGATCCTCTAATAATATTGCTGCATTGTGATAGGTAACCGATATTAATTTTTAAATTACCCCCTCCCAGGACTATTACTAAACTGAGCCAGAAGTTTCCAAAAGCGAATTTTTCTGAAATTCAGAAACTGGTCCTGGATGTGGCCCACATCCACGAGGAATGCTGCCGAGGAAACGTGCTGGAATGTCTGCATGACGGGGTGAGGAGTCTTACTTCCTAGCAGTGATCTGCTTCCTCTCCCCTTTCTTTCTGTTTCACTCTAAAAAAGAGATGCACCCTCTCCAAGGCTCTCTGGCTCGGGTTGATCATGGAACGGCCAGTAGCATACTAAGTGAGTGTCAGACTTCTCGACAATACAGTTTAAACTCTCTTTGATCCTGGCTTTCACTTTAGGGAAGCTTCCATTTTGGAAGACAAGGACCCATCCACTTTTTCTAAAGATGTGATCCCTCAGGAGGCAGCTATGTGAGATCTTGGGGGAAGCTCTTAATCTTTAAGGCATCGTTTTCCTATCCATCTATTTCTTCACTTGACAAATATATATTGAGTACTTTCTATTACAAGACACGGTGAGGGATATTTGTGAGGAAGGCATAAGTTAACAACATTTTTTCTTCGTACCGGATTTTGAACTCGGTCCCTTGCTTTTGCGAGACAGGCGGCGGAGCCACTGAGCCAAACTATATTCCGACCCGGGAATACAGTTTGATAGGAGAGAAGACAGTGATTTGCTGGTGTTGTTCTTTTGCTTATTGTTATCTCTGGGACACCTGCCATATGGAAGGCATGGGGTAAACAAGTACAACAAAAATGACACTTGAAAGAGATGTGTGAATAAAGGACTTTGAGAGAGATGAATAACAAAACCCCAAAATCCCAGCATCGGATTGCTGGAGTGTGCTATAGCCGGAGAGACCGAAGGAGCTGTCTACTTGGGGTCTATCTTGGGTGCCCTGGCTACTGTGAAAGAGAACCTATGGGCAATCCTGCCCTGTACGGTCTCCTGAGAGGCACCCTCTCCAAGGAGACCGAGGACCACTTTCTCAGAGGTCCTCATGGCTTGAAAGCCAGGCTGGACCGCGGTGACCATGGCTTGAAAGCCAGGCTGGACCGCGGTGACCATGAACATGCCGTGCTCACCCTAACCCCTCCTGCAGATGTCTGGCCAGGCAGGCCGGGGTCAGCACTGGGCTGAGGCCAGGGCAGTCGGAAATTAAGCCCCGGAGCGCTGAAGTGTGGAAGAGGACCTGGGAGAGTTTGCCCAGCGGCTCTGGAAGAGTTTACTTCCTTATTAGGAACAGCAACGAGAACGATTTCATTTTTCTTTGAAAAGAAAAACTTTTCTCATCTTCAAACGACAATCTTACTGATTTTCATTCATTTTAATAGTTAAGTATTACATTTTTGGAGCTCAGAAGCACTCTTTCCTTCAAAGTGGAAAGATGCATTTCGGTCTGCTGTGTAGGCTGGGTTTTGTGGGAGAGTAATGGGCTGTAACTGACCCTCCTGAGAACACAGACCCTCACCCAGTTCCGTCTGCACATCGCCCTCTTGCGGACTCGCTGCGTCACTGCAGGCCGCTCTGAAGAAAGCATTTTCTCCGTCGACCACATCAGCTTCCGAGATGCTGCCAAGGGGCAAATTTGAATACAAGCAGAAAGTGCTGCTTGACTTGAGTAGCGCATTCTTTCGCCTCAGCCTCTCAAGTGCTGGGATTACAGACATGCGCTACCACGCCTGGCTCTGAAGACTTTTTATGAAATTAGTGGTGTTCAGCTGAGAACTGTGGAAGGAGGAGTTGAACACGTGGTGGTCAGAAATGAGGAGGAAAGCAGAATGAGGAAGGAGCTCTTTGGCACACACTTTGTCTCCAAAAGTGCTGTCTCCTCAGAGTGGCTCTGAGGTTCTACCTTAGAGAATAAACCTTAAATTTATACTTTGTTTTCCTGTAACAGGAGAAAATAATGTCGTACATCTGTTCTAAGCAAGACATACTGTCCAGCAAAATAGCAGAATGCTGTAAATTGCCCCTCCTTGAACTCGGCCACTGCATAATCCATGCAGAAAACGACGACAGACCTGAAGGTCTCTCATCAGACCTGAGCAGGTTCCTAGGAGACAGAGATTTCAGCCAATTTTCCCCAGAGGAGAAAACAATATTCTTGGCAAGGTAAGGTGTGCTGTCAGCGTGTACCCACAACCTGGCTCTCGGGGGCCTGGTCTCTGTGCTGTTGAAAGGGAGTGCGGGCCGCGGGTTCCAGCTCGGTTGTGTGAGAGTGCTGGCTCTGATGTCCTGAGGGAGACAGGAGACAGCAAACAGCAAGGGGACAGCGAAAGGGGTCCAGTGATGAGTAGGCTTTCACTGCTGCTGCTACCGGCTCAGTCACGAGGATGTATTTCACTTGCATAAATTTCTCTGGAATAAGAAGCATTATCACTCTGCATTGATTGCTCCTTTGCAAGTCACCATTACACTTTCAAATAGATTATAAACATTTTACAATCAGAAGTGCTCATGATTAAGAATTTGCTCTCTTGCTATCCATGCTTTAAAAGGTTTCCCCAAAATATATTTCAACAGATAAAGGGTTTTTTATCGGAACAATTTATTTGCTATTTATTGAATACAATTTTTTAAGACAGCAAAAACGTGTTTAGACATTTGCAGAACAGTAGTGTAAACTAGATATGGTGGTGCACACCTGTGATCCCAGCACTCAGGAGGCTGAAGCAGGAAGATCACCATGAATTTGAGGCCAGAAGTTTGGTCTGTGTAGTGAGTGACCTCAAGACTAGTCTGAACTACATAGCAAGACACTATCTCAAAAACCAACCAACCAACCAGTACTCTGCTGTAATATAATTGTTAGGTTATAGTCTTACTCGATTTGCCTTTAAGGGAAGCAATCAGTCAAGTAATACATTTTCCTTTAGTATTATGTGCCTGTGAACACTATTAGAGGAGGGATATGTGCAGTTCTTAGGACATTCTACTTAGTGATCTCCAAAGGTCTTTCTCTATTTAAGAGTCTGACTCTAACGCAGTAATGATCCAATTTTAACACAATAATGGTCCAATTTTCCTTTTAATATTCTCTGAAGACATTACTTTTTTGTTGCATTAAAATTAGAAATTCACACATTGTTTGCAGTGTTAAATAAAATTACAGAAACTAGAACAAAGACCAGATTTAAGGGAAACTTTGTTGGTGGTAGAACTAAATACAACCAATTTCTATAACTTGGAAATGCAATTAGTAAATTCAAGAGTTACCTTTAAGTTTACACATCTATACACATCTAAAGCTATTCACTTAATATAACTAATTCCTTCATTGCAAAGAGTCTTTGCAAAAGAAATCTTTCCAGGGTGCTGGCATCAGACTGGCCAGGTGACAATGTTAAGTTAGTGTCTCCTGCACTTTGGGTCACCTTGTTTGCACTTTTCCACCTTTTTTTATTCCTCTCCATTGATTTATCACAGCCTGAGAAAGGTGAACTACAACTCGTTTAATCATTTTTGTCTTCCTAATATGTGCTCTCAGAGTATGGTCATTTTATCTTATAAAGCATAGGTTCTTTAAAGCAATGTTAACATAAAGCAAACACTGGAAGACATATTTGTTAAATGAATGAACATAAATTCCACAATTGAAAAGCCAAAGTGTGGTCCAAAAGAAAATAAAATACCATTTTGTAGGACAATTTGAGGAACTATGGTTTGTATTGATAGTCATAGAATTCAAATTATATTTGACATTGAACTGTATTTGTTTTATTTTGAACTCCCCCTCCCTTTCCCCTCTCTATCTGTACATATATTCATTTTGTCTGAGTTCCAATAACTTATGATTCTTTTATTCACATATTTCAGTTTTATTTATGAATATTCACGGAGACATACTGAACTTGCTGTCTCAATAATACTAAGAATTGCTAATGGATACCAGGAGCTATTGGAGAAGTGTTTCCAATCTGAAAACCCTCTTGAATGCCAGGATAAAGGGGTGAGTTGTTCTAGAATTTTAGGGAGAATCTGAAATCCGAGACTGAGCATCATCCACTAAAAGTACTGTTTGGGCTCAGTGGTAGAGTGCTGGCCTATATTTTAGGACCTGGGTTCCATCCCTAGCGACACCACCAAAAATAAACAAATAAACAAACAAACAAATAAATAAGCAAGCTGTTTGAAAGCATCAAATTATAAGAAATAGCTAGACCTACCTATGATTTGGTAATCTAGATGTTATGTAGTTATTAACTAGTAATTGGAAACTATGACTTACTTAAGAAATAAAAATGTTTACCAAAAGTTTTTGATGTACAAAATAAATATTCATTTTTGGATAGCTTCAGAAAAACAAGAATTTTGTACAGCAAAAACTGTTATATTTTATCCTCAAATTGAGTTCTGCCACCAAATAATTTTGTGATTCACAAAGGTTTTTGTTATGTTTTGTTTTGTTGTTGTTGTTGTTTTTTGGTACCAGAGATCAAACTCAGGACCTTGTGAGGCAGGCAGTGGCACCACTGAGCTAAATCCCCAGCCTGTGATTCACAAAGTTTTTTTTTAAAATTGGTACATGTTAGGTATACAGTACAGGTACATTCATCATTGGGATCTTATAGCTTTACATGATATATCTTGGTTCTTAATTTTTCCCCATTCCCCTGTCTTCCCTTCACCCTTTCCACCCTTCCTTATTTACAAAAACTGTCTCCATTTTTTCCTTTTCCCTTCTAAGCTTTCCTCTACCCCTCCCACTTCCCCTACAACTTTAGACATTTCTTCCTATTACACAATATCAATTATACATTTTGATTCTTATTTACATTTTTAATCACACCAGAGAAACTATTCAGTATTTACACATGTGTGACTTATTTATTTCACTTACGAGTATATCCTCAATATGTATCCATTTTCATATGAATGACTCTAATTTCTCATTCTTTATGGCTGAATAGTATTCCATTTTATAGAAAAAGCACATCTTCTTTATCCAGTCTTCAACTGATGGGCAAATAGGCTGTTTCCAAGTTTTAGGTATTATAAACTTTGTTGCTATAAACACGGGTGAGCATATATCACTGTGGTATGATTCTTTTAATTCTTTTGGGAAGATACACAGCAGGGGAATAGCTGGGTCAAATAGGACTTCCAATCCTAGTTGTTTAAGATCTCTGCATTGATTTCCACAGTGGTTGCACCAGTCTTCACACCCACCAACAATGGAGAAGGGTTTTCTCCCCAGAATGCTGCCAACATTTGTTATTGGTTGATTTCTTGATAGCAGCCATTCTTTCTGGGGTGAGGTGGAATCTCAGTGTTGTTTTCATCTGCATCTCTCGAGTGACCAAAGATGTTGAAAATTTTTCATATGTTTATTTGCTGCTTTGACTTGTTTGTCTGAGAAATGTCTATTCATTTCAGATGCCCATTTTAGAATTGGGTATTTTTCTCTCATTGACTTATTGGTACATTTTAGGTATAAAGTACAATTATATTCATCATTGGGATCTTGTATCTTTACATGACAGGTCTTGGTTCTCCTTTTTCCCCTTGTCCCTGCCCTCCCTTCACCCCCTCTTGCCCTCCCCGTTTACAAACACTTTATTTCCATTTTTTTATTTTCTCATGTTTTTTCTTTTCCCTTATTACTTTTCCCCTACCCTTCCCTCTTTCCATACACCTTTATCCCCTTTCTTCCTATTTCACATTGTCAATTGCAATATTAGGATTTTATGTTCCATTATAGTTTTTCACACCAGAGAAACTATTTGGTATTTACACAAGTGTGACTTATTTTACTTAGGAATATTTCCTCAATACATATCCATTTTCCTATGAATGAATCTAATTTCTCATTCTTTATGGCTGAGTAGAATTCCATTTTATAGAAAATCACATCTTCTTTGTCTAGCTGTTTCCAAGTTTTAGCTATTACAAAATGTGCTGCTATAAACATAAGTGTGCATATATCACTGTGATATGATTCTTTTAATTCTTTTGGAAAGATGCCCAACAGAGGGATGGCTGGGTCCAATGGAACCTCTATTCCCAGCTCTTTGAGGTATCTCCATATTGGTTTCCGTACTGGTTGCACCAGTCTGCACTCCCACCAAGAGTGGAGAAGGGTTCCTTTCTCCCCACAACCCCGCCAACATTAGTTATTGATTGATTTCTTGATAGCAGCCCAAATTGGGCATTTATATTTTGGATTCTGATTTTTTTGAGTTCTTTATATATTCTGGAGAGTAGACCTTTGTCTGAGGAACAACTAGTAAAAATTTTTCCCCCACAGTGTAGGTTTTCTCTTAGCTCTGTTGGTGATTTCTCTTGCAGTGAAGAAACTTTTTAAAAAGATGAGATCCCAGTTATTGGTTCTTTGTGCTAGTTTCTGTACTACTGAGGATTTGTTCATAAAGTCTTTTCCTATGCCAAGGTCTTTAAGAGTTCTGCCTAACTTATCTTCCAACAAGTTTAGTGTTTCTGTTTTAATCCACTTGAATTTTAGTTTAGTACATGGTGAAAAATAGTTATCTAATTTTTATCTTTGGCAAGATGAAATCCAGTTTTTCCAACACCATTTATTGAAGAGGCTATCTTTCCTCCAATGAGGATGCTTGGTTCTTTTGTCAAAGATAAGGTAGCTAAGTATACCTGGAGTTGTTTCTGCATCTTTGAAACTATTCCAGTGATCCTTGGGTCTGTTTCTTTGCCAGTACCATGTTTTTTTTTTTTTTTTTTTTTTTTTTTTAAATCACAGAGGCTTTGTAGTGTACTTTCAAGTTGGGGATTGTGATACCCCCTGCCATGTCTCTGTTGTCCAGAGTGGCTTTTGTTATTTTAGGTCTCTTCTGTTTCCAAGTGAACCTTTGTTTTTTTTCTCATGTTCTGTGAAATATACTCTTGGGATTTCAATCTGGATTGCATTGAATCTGTATAGTAGTTTTGGAAGTATGGCCATATTTGCTATATTGGTTCTTCCTACCCAGGAACAAGGGGTGTCTTTCCATTTTCTTATATTCTCTTTGGTCTCTTTTTTCAGAGTGTTGTAGTTCTGAATATAGAGGTCTTTTGCTTCCTTCATTAGATTGATTGCTGGATATTTCATTTCTTTGGATGGCATTGTGAAAGGGATTGTTTCCCTACTTACTCTCTTAGTGATTCTGTTATTTGTATACAAGAAGGCTATTGATTTTTGAGTGTTTACTGGCATCCAGCTATATGATTCACAAAGTTTTAAATTTAGGGTCCCCCAAATTCTATTTGTTGTAATTTTCAAAATTCATGCTTTACCATCTTTAATATTTGAAAATCCTCTAAGAATGGTTTCATAATAGAATAAAAGATTGGTTGATTTTATATTCAAACTTATGTTATCACAATTACAGAAAAATGTTTTTAATAATTCTGTGCTTTCAGGAACAAGAACTGCAGAAGTATGTGCAGGAGAGCCAAACAATGGCAACTCGAAGCTGTAGTCTGTTCCAGAAACTTGGAGAATATTACCTGCAAAATACGTATGTTCTTGTAAACAGTGTTTTCAATGATTTAAAATTGTTAACAAGTAAAGGGACTATAATCTAAATTACAATGCAATGGTTCCTTTAGTTTCATCCCCTTTTGGATGGAAGTCAGGAAAATCTGATGACTTCATTGTTCCCAAGGAAGGTTGCCTCACCCTTCTTCCTTTAGGGAGGGGCAGGAATGTCCCTCACAGTTTGGTCTGCAGAACTGGCTACAGGTTACTGAAACCCTGTAGATTTTTGGAGTAGAGATACCTACTCTGCCATATCTTGTCACAGTGAAAACTCCAAGAAATCACAGAATCAATTAAACTGAGATGGAAAATAGAAGTCATTCTCCTGCTCAGGGTTTGCCCCACCAGGGTGACAGACTGGGTGGTGGGAGTAGAGCACATCTCAAAACCTGGTCTGAATGCCTCCTGTCTTCTGATACCAGAGAAGGGTCTGTGAGAAGGAGCAAGGAGTTTAAAAATTCATGAAGGAATAAACAGGAGTGGGGAAAATGCTTCTTTCAGGTTTCTCATTGCTTACACGAAGAAAGCCCCTCAGCTGACCTCATCTGAGCTGATGGCTTTCACCAGGAAAATGGTGACTACGGCAGCCACATGTTGTCAACTCAGTGGGGACAAGCAGTTGGCCTGTGGGGAAGGCGCGGTAAGTGGTTGTGTTCTTCAGTCCCATCTCCTTTGTGCTAACGTGGAGATGGCCTTTTAGGCTTGTTCCATGAGTTGTGGTTAGAGCCATCCTAAGAACTTGGCTCTGAATGGTGCTGTGGTTGGGCTCCCTGTCCTAGGACAGCTGGGGATACAGTCAGTTTATTTAGCAATGTTTGTGTGAATGTTAAGCACAGCAAAGATGGAATGACCATTATGTTATTAACTTCATGGTTTCGTTTTTTACTAAATGCTTACTTTAATATTAGAAAAGAGGAAAAGCTTCACTTTTGATGGACTAAAATTAGTCATTTCGATGTTTGCTGTTTGTGTATAATCTTATTATTAGGGTCAGTTTTTCCCTTTGACAGAATATAGGGAACACAACAGAGCAAGTCCCATGTTCTGCAGAGGAAGATGACTTTCCACTTAGTAATTGTAATAATCTTTACTTCTTTGTGATTCATGCCATACATGTGAGTGCAGATTCAATTTTAAATTACTCTTTCCCTTACAGTCACCACTATGAACAAAATTGTTTATTTCCTCCCTCATCCTGATTTTGACAATGGCAAATTATTTTCTAGTTAGTTTTTAAGTCTTGAACTTTTCACGAAACATTAGCCACAAAATGAGGGTTTCCTGTGGCTAGGGATCCTCTCAACCAGTGGCTGAGCCTTCTCCCTTTTGAGAATGATGATGCAGGACTGCAGACCCTGGAGTCCATCTTCCTGTGTTTCCAAGGGCTTTGCTTTCTCCACTTACGAGTCTTATCACAGGCAATAGACTCTGGCTGTCACCAAGCATGAGCTGTTTTATCTGACATTTAAGAGTGAAAACTGTACCATTCTCATGAGGTCTTTTAATAATCTGAATCATTCATGAAATATTGGCCTGATATATAGTATGTACACAGAATATGTTAATATTTATTGAAAGTACTGCTAGGTATTTATGAAATATCTTTAAGTGTGGAAGGTAGAACAAGGAAAATCTTAAAGACACGCATTGGCCCGGTTTCTTTCCTATTAGCTGTATGCATGTGTGTAGGTCTAGATAGATAAACCTGAAAGGACTAGTCTTACCTTCAAATAGTGATTCACTGTGTTTTAAAAGTAAAGTTCAACTTCATATACACAGAGAACAAGCCCCAGTGCAACCGGAAGCCTGTTTCAAATAGCTGATGCAAAAGGTGGAAGGACTATCCTTGTCATTGCATCTGTAACAGCTGTTGCTAAACACTAAATACATTTGATTTTTCCTAAACAAATGTGGAAACATAGGAATCCATAATCTGGCAACACATCAATGATCGTACACAGACAGCAAACTTTCCTCCTCTAATATTAATTATAATTTGCTAGGCATTAAGTTATCACAAGAGTTTTCTGGAAATCTACGTCAACTTGTGTCAGATGTCAATCTCTTTGTTTTCTTTCTCATTGTCCCAACCAGGCTGACCTCATTATTGGACAGCTGTGTGTCAGACATGATGCGCACCCCGTGAATCCCAGTGTGGGCCATTGCTGTAATTCTTCATATGCCAACAGAAGGCCATGCTTCAGCAGCCTGGTGGTGGATGACACATACATCTCCCCGCCATTTTCTGCTGACAAATTCATTTTCCATAAAGATCTATGTCAAGCTCAGGGTGCAGCACTTCAAGAGATGAAGCAAGAGTAAGAAATTGTTGTTTTCTACCATAGAGAAGCTCAGCAGTGCCAGGGAGCAGTAGAGACTTCTGCTTTGTACCCCTCATATTTGTGGGCCCACTAGAAAGTTTTACCTTTAAAAAGATTAAGATGCTCTTTGAAATAGCTTTGTCCCAATGTTCTCTCTTGCAAAACTGTCTCAATTGTAACTTCTCATGATGCATTTTGGGGCTAAAGAAAATGAGCAATTTCTCTTGCAGTATTAGGATATAGTTTTGCAGTGAGTCTGGTACATTCATTGCAAGCACAGGAATCATGAAATTAAGTCTTTACACTGCACTTTAAAGAGCATAATGTCAATGTAATATAGTGTGGATGTTAAGAAATGAAATATATATTTTGTTTCATGGCATAAGCCATCCTCCAATGGTGATGGTCTTGCGGATCAGTTCACTTATGTTCCCCAAACATCCACACATTTTAATACTCACTTGGTTTGGAAATGGTCTTCCTTCCTTGAGAAACTGCTCATTCCTTTTTTCTCCATCACAGTCTGAGGTGTATTTCAAGGAACAGTGAAAATGCTGTCTCCTCTAGCAAGCTTTCCCTATTGCTCAGACAATAAAAGTTTCAACAGTAATATATGATGGAATGAGTCACCAGCAACTAAGGCTATCAGTGCCTAGGGAAAGATGTGACCAAGGTGGGTGGAAGGGTCTGGAAATATGAACCTCTGAGATTGAATGAGACACACTTTAGGAGAGAGAGCAGGAAAGAACATACTAGGCAAGCAGGAAAGATGTTTCACTACACAAAAGAATGGCAGAACTGTGAAATAGCATTGTACCAGAGTGAGCACAAGTCTGGGCCAGAGAGTACTTGCCCTGTTCCCATCCCTGTTCTTCCTGATGAAAGTGCTTTAGATGAGGAGTGCATGCTGTATCTGGTGATGGGTTGATGGTGTTATGGCTTCTGGCCTCTGAAAATTCTCTACTAGGAAGGCTTCAGAAAAATATTATTACATAAAAAATTTCCCTGTTTGTTGTTTTGTTTTGAATTATAGGCTTCTCGTTAACCTTGTGAAGCAGAAAGTGGGGATAACAGAGGGACAGCTTGAGACCATTATTCCGGATTTCTCTGGCTTTTTGGAGAAGTGCTGCCACCATCAGGATCAGGAAGCCTGCTTTGCAGAAGAGGTCTGTGAGGCTGGCCTTCCCTCTCAGACTGCTTGGCAGAATCCTCTGTAGGGAGGAATGAAAACAATAACCCAGTCTGTGACTTTAAATTGATGTTAGAAGATTTAAATTTCATTTAAAAATAGATGGAAGTATTTTATGAGATTTAAAAAATAATCTCATTTTCTTGCCAGAAATTAAGAATTCTAATTTTAAAATATATTAAGAAAACTAGTAATTTCTCAGTAGGAAAAACGATTACATGAATATATAAGCAATCAATTATGACTTAGACAAGTCTGGCCTAAAAGTAATCAGTTTAGTTAAAAGCATTGAAATAATTTAATGGTAAATTAGTTATGTAAATGGGATTTTGGGAGAATATGTATGGAAAGTGCTTTTGAACTCATTTAGGAGCAAACATTTGTATTTCAACCATGTAGTAATTAGGGTTGATCTTATTGCAATTACTTAGTGGTTTGAGATAAGTTAGTAATTGGCTACTTTTTTTTTTTTTTTTTCTTTTCTCGCTTTTTCTTTCCCAGTTTTTTTTTTTTTTTTTTTTTTTTTTTTTTTTGGTTTTTTGGAGAATCAGAGATGTTTGTCTTTATTTTTTCAATTTTTAACTTGATTAATCCACAGACCTGTGAATTTACTGTTGATTGTGGGAGTTACCTGAGAGACTGGCATAACCATCCATTCCTTTATCTAATTATTATTTCTTATTTTTTTAGGGCCCGAAACTGATTTCAAAAACTCGTACTGCTATGAGAGTTTAAATTACTTCAGGTAAAAAAAAAAAAAAATTCACATAAGTCTACATATTATGGTAATTTTCTTCAAATGTCATTCCATGTGTGATTGATCCTAAGAAGTAACTTTAATTTTTCTCAAAAATACAGTGAAATTCAATTCAAACATATTGGAATAAAATTATGCCTAAAATGTTGTTAGTGACTCATCAAATACAAAATTTATTTAGCTTACTTCAGTCTTCACAGAATGCCATCGGAAGTCCTCACCATCTGTCTCCACTTTCCTGCTATAAAATAAATATATCCTGTTCTCTTCTGTATCTCTTAATTTAATTAGCACTTAATATAAATTTTTGTCTATATTGCAGAGGGAAGAGGAGAGAGTCTGCGCTTTGGTGGGAAATCCAGTTTAATTTCAAATGAGAATACTTTAAATTCATGAAATGATGAAGATTTTTATGTGAGATTTTTCCTATGATAGAAATAAAGTATCTCCAAATGTTTCTTGTCTGCTTATTTATGAACACTATAGAAAATTTCTGTAGTATCATTTACTATTATCTGAAGCACATTCTGTTCAAAAAGCATTGAGTACTGTCTGTGGTAGCACGACAATGCCACCCAAGGCTGGGTTACCTAAAGGTGGTAATTGGTGACCTGAAAAAATATTCCTGAGTTAAGCACTATCAGGCACTTCCAAGGCCCATCAGTCCTCAAGAGACCACTTATGTATTCTAACAGATATTTGGAGATGAGAAATTATGCTTTTATGGAATTCATATAAAATTAACATCAAATTTTCCCTCAGTCTTATTGAGCTCTCTATTTACAGATATGTTAACACACATGTCAACTGTGCTAAAGTTAATTTTATTTAATGCAATTATATTAGAGGCTGATCTAAGCTCTAATCACCTGGCCAAGGGTACAGCAGCAGGATAATAAAGGATAAGACAAGATATTAATATATAAATGGGAGGCCCAGGACAGTCAAAACTCTTTTTTTTCCCATTGAGTTTGTTGGTACTTTTTAAGTATGCAGTACAGTTACACTCATCATTGGGAACTTGTACCTTTACATGACAGATCTTGGTTCTCACTTTTCCCCCATATCCCTGCCCTCCCTTGTCTCCTCCACCCTCCTCTATTTAAAAAGACTTTGTTTCCATTTTTTTCCTTTTCTCATATTTTTTCTTGGCTCTTATTTCCTTTCCCCTTCCCTTCCCACTTCCCCTATACCTTTAGCCCTTTTCTTCGTATTTCACATTGTCAGTTCAGTCAAAACACTTATTAGGCTGAGACACTATCTATCTCCTGGAGTTTGTCACTATTTATTGAACACACAGCTTCTTGAAGGGTAAGGAGCAATGTAAGGTGCAGTGGAGTGGAAAGTAAGTACTGATGGAAGTAGGGTCCTAGCAAAAAGGGACCAAGACATTCTAGCAAGAACAGCTCATAGGTAAATGGGATTCTTCCCATGGATTAATTTTTGCCTCTATAGGAGTTCTCTCTGAGTCCTGCTGCCCCTAATTGCATCATTGTCTTGCCATCCAAGACATCACAGCATTATGGATCATTGAGTCCTCCACTGAAACCAGTGGTAGGGAGTTTTTCAATCCTACACAGCATCTTCTGGTTCTTCAGGCAAACCACTGTAAACTAGTAGGCAGACTCAAACTTTTAATATGAAAAGCCAGTTTACGAATTTGTAGCTCACTCTGGGTGATCTCCATCACAATTAGTATTTTTATCAATTATTCTTTTTATCCCACAACTGTCACCTGTCACTCCCTAGGTAGAAGGCCCAGTTCTGGGTGTTATCATTGTCTCCATTTGCTGTAGTAGAGAAGAAATCAAATAAATATCTGTGCCACAAGACTGACCATGAGAGAGGTACAGAAAATGTGTGAGGGAATCTAAGGGCTCATTTTGGTTGGAGAAAGTACCATAATCACTGAAGGAGAGCCTTAGCAGAATGTGGCATGAATCATTTGGAGTAAAAGAGAAGGACATTCCAGGAAAGTGGATACTATGGCCCAAGGGACAATGTGCCAAAGCATGAGGAGTGGTTTTAGGTGAGCACAGGGTGGGTAGAAAGATAATACGTACTTGAAGCATCAGGCAAGATACAGAAGCTATGCAATTCTGAGCCAAATTCCCAAGGGGCTGGGCAGTAGTATGTAACAGCAGACCAAAGAGATTCCAAGCAGAGGAGTATCATCAGTTTTTAGGAAGTAACTCAGGAGAGAGCATACTGGGGGTGGGTGGGTAGAAGAAAGAGTAGAGAGGGAGACAAAAAGACCAGGCCACCATCAGGGAAACTGTTTATGGTATCAGCTTCGAATATATATCTTAAAATTATTTTCATGTTTTGGCCTATGCTCCAGGAGAAACAATTATTCCAGAATAATGAAAATGAGTTTTCAGTTTTACCTCTGAAATAGCTCAGGTACTGTCATGGGGAAGGAAATAGGAGAATCCTTTACCCTAATTCATGGCTCCTTCCTTACCCATGAAAGGTGAAGATACACACTTTACCCTCTTTTGTTAACAGTGTATGCGATATATATCTGACCTGAATTGTTCCATAGTCTTAGTATAATCCCAACCAAAAATTTCAGATCCCGTTTTTTCTTTTAATGTAATACAGGTAGATATTAATAAAGAAAATATAACAAAGTACTCTTCTGATTTCTATGAAAAATAAAAGAAAATTCCATAACAAAATAGTTAAATAAAGAGAGCAAATACACTGCATATCCATGTCATAATTGGAAAAGAATGTCCAAAGTGTTACTCAGAGTGTTGATATAACACAAAAAAGATTCTCTTTTACAAAGAAGAAACAAATAGATAAAATGTTGTTTCTTTTTTCATCCAGCAAAAAGAAAAGTGGGAATGATAGGGGGAAGGAAATAAGGGAAAAGAAAAAATATGAGAAAATGAAAAAATGGAAACAAAGTTTTTGTAAATAGGGAAGGGAGGAGGGGTTGAAGGGAGGGCAGGGGTATGGGGAAAAAATGAGAACCAAGAGCTGTCATGTGAAGGTACAAGATTCCAATGATGAATGTGACTGTATACCTAAAAAGCACCAATAAACTAAATGAGAGAAAAAAAGAGAAAGAAGCAAGTATTATAAATGTAACAAATTAGTAAATATCTTAAAATATTTTTGTAACAATGGAATTGATAATTTAGAGAATTATTTGAATTATCCCTACTTCCTAATTATATATATTTTTAAAGGGAGGGCGGGTATGAGGAAAAAATGAGAACCAAGAGCTGTCATGTGAAGGTACAAGATTCCAATGATGAATGTGACTGTATACCTAAAAAGCACCAATAAACTAAATGAGAGAAAAAAAGAGAAAGAAGCAAGTATTATAAATGTAACAAATTAGTAAATATCTTAAAATATTTTTGTAACAATGGAATTGATAATTTAGAGAATTATTTGAATTATCCCTACTTCCTAATTATATATATTTTTTCTCATATGAGAGAAGCCATACAATCTTTAAGCTTGTTTGTCTGGCTTATCAGATCCATGTTTTTTAAATTAACTAATTGCAAAATTCAGATGGACATGTAAAGAATCTAGAGTAGTCAAAATAGCCCTTAAAGATAAAAAGAAAATAGCATGGACAAGAGTATTTTATTTTAATATTATAAAGGTACAGCAACAAAAGAGTAGAATATTCATGTAAATTCAGATAAATAGGTTGATGTAATAGGGGTTCAGAAGAAAACCTACTTATATATAACATATTTGATGAATGCAGAAAGACAAAACAGGGGAATGAATGGTGTTAGAGCAATTAGAAATCTGTATGAGAAAAGAATCTTGTATCATTATAAAAATTAATTAAAATGGATCATGATGTGAAAACTGAAACCATAAAATTTCTGAAGGAAAATTATTTAAAACTTCAAGATGCTCAAATTTTCTAAGACACGAAAAACATAATCCATAAAATGATAAATTGATAAATATGGTTTGATCAAAATAAAAACGTTTTGCTCAATAAAAGACACTATTAACAGAAAGAAGAGATAAATCAGAGATTGGGAAATTTATTTTTTCTGATACCAGGTTTCAAACTCAGGATCTTGTGCTTGCAGGCAGGCAAGGTGCCACTGAGCTACATCCCTGGCCCTCAGAAAAAGTTTTGCAAAGCATATATTTGATGAATGTATTTATTTCTAGAATACTTTAAAAAATCTCCTAAACATGAATAATGAGACAATCAGCCCAAAAAGCATAGAGGGCAAATAAGAACATGTAAATATGGTGAACATAATTCATCATTAAGTAAAAAAGAAAGAATGAACTACATGAGTGCACTCAGTAGAATGATTATAATTAAAAATACTGACAATCCCAATTGTTGAAGAGAATTTGGAAGGCCTAAAACTCATACAACACTAATGGACATATAATTCAAATAATCAGAAAAAGCTTCTTACAAATTTGAACCTGCATACATTATTTTACCCAAATGTACTCTCAAATATTTACTCAAAAGAAAAGGAAATATATATGTTCATAGGATAATATGTGTACAATGTTTTCACCTGCTTTATTTAAAGCAACTACAAACTAGAAACAACATAACTGTACACAACTAAGTGAATTTCTAAAAACATTGTGATATATCCATATAATGGAATATTATTTAACAGTACAAAATAAACTATTGGCATAACCAACAGTGGATATGCACCTCTCTAAATAGTAATAACTGAATAAAAACCCCAAACTCTTATCTATATAAAAATCTAGAGAGTGCAAACTATAATGTCAGAATATAGATAATTAGAACACAGGATTCTGAAGTAGGTATTGATGATCCTCTGGATTTCTCATGGACCTGTTGTGACTTCATCTTTTTTGTTTCTAATTGCATGGATTTGAACCTTTTTTTTTTCCTTTTGTTGATAAGGTTAGCTAAGGGTTAATCAATTTTATTTATTCTTTTGAAAAACCACCTCTTCAGTTCATTGATTTTTTTGTATCATTCTCTTAGTCTAAATTGCATTGATTTCTGCTCTGATCTTTGTAATTTCCTCCCTTGTAGGAGCTTTGGGTTTGTCTTGCTCTTCTTTTTCTAGGAGCTTGAGGTTCAGCACTAGATTTTTTTATTTATTTTCTTAGTATGGACCTTCACTGCTATGAATTTCCCATGTAGAACTGTTTTCTTTGTGTCCCATGGATTCCTCTATTTTGCAATGACATTATCATTCAATTGTAGAAACTGTCTAATTTCTTCTTTAATTTCCTCTGTGACCCATTGATTGCTCAGGAGAGTGTTATTCAACTTCCATGTGTTTGTGGAGTTCTTGTGGTTTCTTTTGCTATTGGTCTCTAGTTTTATTTTTCATTTTTAATCTGCTAAGTAATTATTTTAGGGTGTCTACCCCTAAAGTCAAAGAAGAACAATTTTTAATTGGAATCAAAGCAGGACTGTTAACAGAGCAATATAAATAACCACTGTGTTTCTATTGTCTAGTTCTGAGCAAAACATTTGTCTTTTTTTTTTTAACAAAAACACCAGAAAACAATACAAATCTTTTAAACTTGAGTCCTTGGAGAGAAACACCCATACAATTCTTTCTGAGAACTACTTAAATTCTTCATGCTGAATGTGACTTTCTTCTTGAGACAACCAGCTCCTCATTGGGAAATGCTTTCTTGTCCAAAGTCTTACTTTCTTTAATTTTGTCCTCTCTGTCCTCCACATCCTTTTCAAGACCTAAATCACTATATGTTAACAGGGCACAAATTGTTCCCACACACACATACACTCCAGACATTTTTCGGTTTTGTTTAACAGGAAAAGAAATCAGCACAAGAAAGACACATTGCAGAGTCCTCTCCAGCTTACTGCTTTTCATAAAGAATTTATGTTCTTATATGTCACAAATCACCTTTAGTTTCTCAGCCTTCTTTCTAAGCAGCCCAAAAGCCCCTTCCCTCCTGTTCTTCTTAGCAGTTCTTTATCCTGAGTTTTGTGTCTGACTGGGGCTCAGACGCTGACTGCAGATGTGGCATCCAGCAGGTGCATGGACAGGAGCCAGCATTTCATATCTTCATACCAAAGTGTTTGAGTCACCCTCCTGAGGCAGAAGCAGCTCCTCCTCCTCCTCCTCCTCCTCCTGCTGATTTTGGAGCACCTGCAGCCTGGTTTGATTGAGTTGCAACTGTAAAACTGAATGGAGATCCTCTGAAGGCAACGAAGACAAGGTGACGACTCTGCTTGCTCAAATGGCTTTGGTTCCTGCTCCTGGCCAGCGGCCAGGGATGGGCAGGGGGAAGCCCCAATTCCTTGCTCCTCCATCCAGGCTTTTCTTGGTGGCAGTGGACAGACAGGATACCGGGCCAGAGGGTGGAGCAGTGGACTGTGGGAGGCAAGAGAGACTGGAGGTAGTGGTAGTGTGGGGGAGGTAGGGAGAACTAAGGGAAGAGAAGGAGAAAGGAAAGAGTTTAGGCAGTGCTGTTTCACTCATGATGGCTCCCCTCTGAGACTCCAACTTGGAGAAATGATACTTTGTGGTATCAGCTTTAGGGTTTGGGTTCTCTGCTGCTGCTGGCCTTCCAACTCTCTAGTGAGGACTCAGCCTGCAAAGGTGGTGGCAGAGGTCTTGCATTGGCTTGGCCCTGCAGGTGGCTCAGGAGGAGCTGGGGGTGGAGTGGCAGGAGAAAAGGAGGTGACTCAGAGGCAGGGGACATCTTTCTCCTCCTCCCCTTCTTTCCTTCCTTCACCTGGCAGAAACTCTGGTCCCCTGGAGTGAGGTGAGGCCTGCAGGAGGGCAGGGTTGTGACAGCTGCCGGTAGGGAGGGAGCCAGCAGGCCAGGGCTGAGTGGCTAGAGCAGGAGGCAGGAGGTGAAAGGCCTGAGGAGACAGAAAGGAAGAGGGAGAGGGAGGAGGGAGGGTGGGGTGGGGGGAGTGGAGGAGGCAGCGGAGACTCTCAGGTCTGCTAGTAAATCTCCAAGGCAAGGTGATAGGAATGATGAATAATGTTTCACAAACTTACATACTTTCACATGACTCTGGAGATACATATATGTGCATACACACACACACACACACACACATACATATGTTTTTGGTTGTTAATTTACAAAAAGCTATTCCTGTTACTAATACTGAAGCTGACTGACAAAAATGTTGCTATCAGAATACAATCTCTTTACATTTGAGCAGGATTTCCCAAATATATTCTATGTAAAAAAACAAAACATTTCTGTATTAAGTGTGTAAAAGAACTTAACCCAATATTCTTTTCTACTCTCTCACTTTTACAGCATCTTTAAAAATATTTAGTCATTTCACTATGTTGTCTCTCTATTGCTCTGGTACTGCAGTCCACTACTATCCTTTTTTGTTCATGCTGTGTCTGTTTTTTTTTTTTTTGCTGCACAAGAAATTACACCAAAATGTATTATTGCTCTATTACTGCTCAAGAGTCAAGAGGCTGTGGATGTAGGGGAGTTTTCTGAGAAGTTCTAAGTTACAAATGGGATAGAGGAAGCATGAACAAGAGCAGGAGCCAAGAGATGGGTCAGATGAGGGATGTAGAAAGCATCAGCCTGAAGGCAGGTGATTGCGGAGATGAGATGTCTGATGGCAACTGGGATGAATGGCAAGATGGGCTTAGTCTTCTCCATAGCACATGCAGCGCACCCAGTCCTAGGGCAGCTGCTTTTACCATTGGCCCCTGAGGGCAGAGGTGCCTGACATCTCACAACTGTCCTACTCAAATAGGTGGACTGAATAGAAGATAAGGCTATCAGATCTTAGTGAAGAGGCACTTTTTCCCCCTGCCAATATATAAATGTCTTTCTTAGTGGTATCAGTTATCCATTGGACCATATCACCACCTTCCCAAACCTAGATCCAAGACACCAAGATACGAAGGGCTGGGTATTCTCCCTCAGGATGATTCCATTGGTGATGAAGGTGTGTTAGAGACCCTCGTTGGAACCTACCAAAAGAGAATATTGTAGCAAAAGCCAAAGGGTCTGGTTTCCCTGACCTAGCAGGATGTAGGGAAAACAGTTCGGCCCCAGGAATGGGGCAATTCCCTTATGGTGCTCAGAGCTCTACCTTCCGGGCACAGCTGTGCTACCGTTCTCTAGAAAAATCAGGCCCCCGTTCTTCACTCCCACTCTGATGATTGTCAGAAGTGGCAGCTTATCTCTGAGTCTTGTAAAATTTAGTCTTTAGCCCGGGCTTGATGTGAGAATATAAAGAAAAAGAAGTTTGTTTCACTTCTTGGGAACAAGTGTTGCCTCCTCTTGCAGAAGTTCCCTGTGCATAGCTGGGCACCACTTTATTGTGTCACCTCATCAAATCCCTACCACAAAATCAGGAAAGAGGTAATATGACTGCTCTGTTTTCATCATGAGGGAAATGGGCCTGAAATGGCAAAAATACTTGCTCTGAGATTCTGCAACAGATAAGAGGTAATAGAGCTGGGGAATGAATCTGAGCTCAAAGCACATGTGTCGAAATGAACTAGCAACAATTAGCTGCTCTGAGCCCCACATCAGGGGTCAGAATACTGCTCGATGTTAATCTTAAGATACCCACCTCTGTGGGTAGTGACTGCATACCAGAAAGTGTGAAATATCAGAAAGCTGCCTGTTCCAGGAAATTTTCTGTCATTATCATTGAGAAAAAAGTAGCAGAGACAGTTAATGTCAGGATTTCTGGGAGGTTCGGTGCTGGCAGTCAAAAGTCCAGGAAAATACAAACCCCTTCTAACTTCCCAAGGTAGTGGAAAGGCCTCCCTCTAGGGCTTTCTGCCCTATATAATTCTGGCTATATTCTCACAGCACAAATTTCCAAGCAATAAACAAGTGAGGAGACTGCTGGAGGGAAGAGAGAATTCAGCAAGATAATAAAGTAGGAGAGGTCATGAGAAAACACTGATGAATAAGATAGATGAAAGGAAATAGAAGTTCAAAGTAAAAGAATTTAAAATTCAAGTAGGAAAATTATTGAGTTGAAAGGTTGAATTTTAAATGATATATAAATAGAACACACTTTGAAATTAGAGAATAATACAATAGAAATGAAAAAAATGAAATCAAATTGATAGCATCAAAGGTCAAAAATAGGACAGAAGACTTAAAATGGTAAATAAAATTAAAAGCTGAAGTATAGAAAGGCCTACGTGAAATATTTTAAATGAAGGCAGTTGTGTTGGCAGTGGAGACTGGGATGGAGGAGGGGTGGAGACTGAAGCAGCCAGAGGCCTCCTCGCCGTATCCCCTCCCCGTGTCCCCAGGGCGGAAGCCGCCTCCTGCGCTTCTGCCCCAACCCACGTGCTCATGCACCCTCTGCCGGTTGCTGTGGGGAAGTGCACGCAGAGGCCCGCTCCCCGCCTGGTAAGTAAAGCCCAGTTTATGTGGTCAAGAAGCCGCTAAAGGGAGCGAAGGGAGGGCAGTTCCAGGTAGGAGACTCGGGTTGGGAGGGCCTGAGCCACAAAGGCATTTGGGATCTTGCAGCTTGTGAAAAAGGATAAGGCGGACATATACAGGGGGTCCTCTTACTTCCCTTGTTGCTGTGGAATTTACAACCCAGGTCCTCCTCCAGGGTGAATTGCAAAGGTGCTGATGATTATTTGCTGAATGAATGCGTACATAAATTACGTGAGAAGCTGTCTACCACCGTGAACTGTGGAAGTCAGGCGGAGACCGCGGTCGAACGGTGGATAAAGTGAAATGGACGCCGATTGTCTAACACCGCTCAGTGTCTGCTGAGTGCTCAGGGTGCCGGGTACAGCCATTGGCTCTCCACCGAAGACTTGGCTTTGCAAAAACCTTACAACATACAGTGTTCAAGTTTTCTTTTTATAGACGAGGGTGACAAAGTTTAGTGGAAGACATAATTCAAACCGAACTTTATCCCTTCTTGTGATATTAGAGCAGAAGCCAGATTCTGTAGGAACTGGCAGGAAGTTCTGTCCCCATCTTCCTCAGTGTTGGCTCCTGTAGGTGTAGTACTTAATTCTCTGTGCTACGTGTGCAGCAAGAGGGCAGCCTTGTCCATGTAGGTTGCAAGGTCTGTAATTTAATTTTCTCCCTACTCCCTACTAAACCCTAAAATTTAAACTATTCTTTTCTTTTATGGGTTGGCAGGTGAATTTTAGCATCGCAAGTACTGTTGTTTCTGCAGGAAAATATATTTCCAGACAATATCTGCCAAATTCCAATGAGAACAAGTTTGTATTTATCACTTTGATTAATTATTTTGCTAAAAACTGATAATTGTTATGTAAAGGTTGTGTCTAATCTAACTTTGCAGATTTGAATAGTACAGAGACCCAATCACATTATTATCATTCAGGAGGGATTAAATTAGAATGAAGATTAAATATGTATAGGACAGTTGAATAGGAAAAATAATGAGTGTATTGTTCTAGTTCTTTTTAAAAATATTGATTTATTTTACTATTGAAACTATATGTAATCACCTAGAAAAATTACAAAATACAGAAATGTAGAGAGGAGAAAGTCATAGCCATTTAACTCCAACAGCGCCAAGATACCCACTATACTTAGATTCATGAGATAGGGATATATGATGACTGTACTTATGCAAATGTAGGCTTGCACTTGCTTTCTGTCCGTTAGTCTTTGTTTACAAGTGATTAATAATGCAAGTTTTGCAGGCACTTGCTTCTGCCTGCTTATACAGTCTTTCAGACCCAGCAGTTATTCCCAGAATCTTCAGGGAGGAGCTTCAGAAACTCCGTGTCTTCCACCCACAAGATTCCCCAGGTGTGCTATCCCTGCCACTGCATCTGTGCCACTGGAAAACCCTTCCCTGCAGATGCAGCTGCAGGTTAGCTACCGTGAGATGGCCAGGATGCTCTGTGTTCAACTGAGGGATACACAGAGCCTCTCCTACCCTCATGTGAGGGTGCCGTGCAGAGTTGCTGGTGCCTTAATGGTTTGCAGGATTGGAATGAAAGTGCTTTCTTGTATCTTCTCTCAAGCTTGCCTGACTAAGAAATCAGTCTAGTGGGGGCTTGTTGGGGGAGGCACCGAACTATAACTTATCCACCGACCAAGACTCTTTTGCTGAGTGGAAGTCTTTGCACTTGCTGTCTCATCTCACAGATAAGTTCTCCAAACAGTTCCCAGGCTTTTGGTTCTTGGGAGGGAGGCTCATTCTTCCGCTCTTTATGTGCCCAAGGGTAAGTGGTACTGCCAAATGGAACTCTAAAAGTTAGGTTTTGCTCTTTCGTTTTCCTTTAGAGCCAAGTGGCATCCTGAGGCCTAAGGCATAAACAGTTTCTCCTACCTCTCCTCTTTCAGATGAATGAACAGAATATGTCAACGTGGACACTGGGCTCTTTTCCACAAGAAGGATTACAATGATAAGGTGGCAGGAAGTGGTAAAGCTGGTGTTTCTCTGCATTTCTTACACAGTGAAATGGTATTTGAAGCAGGTAGGCCCCTCCATCTCAGAGCTAGCTCTGAATGAACACTTTTTCCTTTTTATCTAAATACATGGCTTCCTTTGATTTGGTCAGTGATGAGCAGAAAAAACTGAGCATATGGACTTAAGTGGTTGGTAACAAAAGAGCCTGTAACCACTATCGTAACACAAATGGAGATGCCATAGGCCCTTCTTAGAGGATGCTATAAAGCATAGCATGAGATAACTCATGTAAAGTGATGAGCACATTGCCTGAAACAGTAAATTTGATATACTCAAGAGATGTCAGCTGTTCCCACTCTTTTAAATATAGCTTTTAGTAATTTACAATGTTTTTTTGTCATTGTTATTCAAAATATTTTATTCTGTAATATTGTACTACATGAATTGAACCATTTCCTATCCTTGCTCATTAAGATTACCTTCAATTTCTATTATGAAATGTTAGAAAATTTTTATCCATAAATCTTAATATTTTTTCTGATTTTTCCTACTTTTAGTACATAGAATTAGGGACATGTTGACTTAGGTAAAATGACCTCTCTTCTTTTAGTTCTGATTTGCTGGTTCTCAGAGGGTTCAACAATTGCATTCTTCTCAAAACAGCCTTCTCCTCACAGTAGTTCCTGGAAAGAAGACCTTGGTTGTCCTCCTTTATGACATAGGGCTGTTTGAACATTTCTCTTCTCAGGGGCAGCAGCGGGTGGCTAGGAGGACTGAACTAGGAATTTCAAAGAGGTTCTCCAGTAAGCTGACATGACAACCTCTGGCAACTGTGTCTGTAGGACCTCTGGGTAGCACTTGAGCCAGCTAGGGGATCCCAAGGGGGCTGCATTTGCTTTGTTCCCAGTTCCCCTTACTGCTAGCACCTACATCTCCTGAAAGTGGCCACACTCAACTGTGCCCAGAGCCTTCCCTTGTGCCACACACTTATTGTGGACTTTGTTGCTGTTGTTTATTGGACAGCAAAGGGTAGTGGCAAGTCATCCCTGTGCCTCAGTGACTCACCATGTTGAGATGGCTGGGAGAGGAGAAGGGTGTGCAGGGATGTGGGTGTCTCTGGGGCCAAGGGAATTGACCACAGTGTGTCCCCCTAATCTGGTGCTGGCTGTACTTCTTCATTATCTCTAGCTGATGACAACACTGACAAGTTGTGTCCACCACATGGGGTCCATTCTAGGCACATGAGTGAGACAGAACCAGTGTTTCTGTCTTATACATACCTGTATAGTAGCTTTAATTTTTCCAATTGTCTGGCAAAGTAAATTTCAAAAATTTACTATCCTTTATTTCCTTTCCCCTACACCTTTAGCCCTTTTCTTCCTATTTCACATTGGCAGTTATACCATTTAGACCTGTCATGTAAAGGTACAAGATCCCAATGACGAATGTAACTGTACTGTATACCTAAAAAGTACCAATAAATTCAAAGAGGAAAAAAATCACTATCCAAAAATGTTTGTTGACCCCTGGCTTCTACCATAATACTTGTTATAAATGGCATATGTGAAAGCACTCATTTAAACAGCTTCTTAAACGAAAAAATTTATTCCACTGAACAGAGACTAAAATCAAGGATAGATTCTAGCTGCTATCTGGGAAAAGCCAAGTTTATTGCATCTGTATGTAGATGGACTGACATTGGGAGACAGAAATAACAGCAGCTGGCTGGGAGAGATTCTAAATGTAAATGGATGGGCCGACACCAGTAGAGAGAAACTAGCAGCTAACTGGGGATGAGGCTCATATAGTATTGAAGGAATTGGGCTTCAGTGAAATGTTTATGATTGAGTCCAAGAACAGTCAGCACAGTTGTGTGGATCATCACTGGGCTTCTCGGTGCTGAGGAGATTGTCTTGTGTATACTGAGAAATAGCCCTTCATTTGCTGAAAGTGGCCTGTTTCCTTGTGAATATCTCAAGTCAGGACAGTAGCTCCTTAGAAATATATATCAAGCACAGTTAAGGCCACTTGGTATTAACAATGTGAATTTGAAAATAAAGACTAAGCTAAGGTTTGGAGGTAAGCAATATTACTATTGATTAATGCACATCTTTTCTGTAATTCATGCCTCATTTTACTTGTAACTAAATTTCTCTTTGTCAAAAGCAGTAAAAGAAAAAGAAAAAATTTTCTCTAATCATAAACAACATTAATATTAGGTGATATGGATATTTATTGAATAGGGAGACAGAAACCAGGTTACAGTTTTGAATGTTCAGTGTTGTCAAGATGCTGTTGTTTATAGTTGTTGGAGAAACATTGTATGAGGAAAATCTAAGATGTTGGTCAAACCATTGTAGTTTCAAGATGGTTTCTTAGCTTTATTATTAATAACATATGAGAAACCCTTAATTCCAGATATGTCATATATGTGGTGTTTATCTGGATTATTTAGATTACATAATGAAACAGGAAAATTTAAATTTACTGTATACTATTCATATTCAATAAAATATAACAAAGATGTTTACCCTATTCTACATCAGTAGGATTAAAGGTAATGCAGTGATTATGTTGAAGAGATGTATTTGCAGGAAAAGTATGCTTCTTAAACACAAAGGTGGAGACAGACATTGTGACTCTCATAAGGGCCTCAGGCATTTTCAGATCTTTTCGGCATGGGAGTAGTGAGGAGTGTGGGTGGTGTGCAGCTCTGAGTAACTGTAATCATATTTTAAAAATAGGGAATAATTAAAAATTAAGAGTTTAAAGAAATGTTTGGAAAAACAAATTGTTTTGTTCTAGAAATTTGCTTTACTAATTTCTGGGGCATAATCAGGAAGATTTAACAAATCTGATTTGGGATTAATAAGGGAAGCAGGTAAAAAGTTTTATTTTCTTAGTGATAATGATAAAGGAAATAATATCAGAGATGAAGTATGAAATAGTATGTCTCCCAACCTGTTCTATGTTTGATACATCAAGCTCTTGTTCTCTAAAAATCGAAGAATGAATTCTAGGAACAATGGAGTTTAAGAGTAGGAAGACATTGATTGATAGGATAGCTCATGAGAGTCAGGAGAGAAACTCTATTGGGTTGCCTGGGAACCCCAATTTACAGAGGAATTTTATAGAGTGAAACCTACATGGATGCAACATGGGCCATAGCCATGATCAACCAATAGGGTTACAACTATAGACACTTAGGTAATAGTGGTCCAATTGCTAAACAAGTCACATAACAAGCGTGGATGGAAAGAACAAAGACTTCTCCCAGAGGTCTATGGTCACTCACTAGGGTGGCTGATGTCTGTCTAGACTTCATTAGGCCCAGTGTTTGTACTTTAAGGAAGTATACAGGTCTGGTCATCTTGTCTTTATCTTGAAGCCTCATCTTTAACAGATATCTCCAGCCACAGTTGTGGTATATTTCACCTTTGCTCTGACTCTCTCAAGGACCTAGCCCTATATGACTACCTGTAATATTTTTATCTAACTCAGCTATCTATGACATTCCTCTTCTGAAGAAGTATTCTGAACTTCTGTGAGGGGGCTGGAGGTAATGACCATTTTGGCTATTTCTGCCTGAAGGGGGTTGTAGTCATAGTCGGTAGTCAAACATACCTTCCTGAAGGCCTATCTAAAGACCCTTAATAGGTATCAGGCATTCTTATCGTGGTGTATCACTTTAATTCTGGAGGAGACAAGGCCAAAGAGACAGGTAAGTATACATGGGCCAAACAATAAGATTAACAAGATTATCAATATAGCCAACAAATGTTTCCACCAGGAAGAGCCAATAATAGCCTTCCACAGTGAGGAAAAGGTCCAGGGAATTTTAGAATCTGACATGGCTTTAGCCTGTTGCTTTGATAGAGAGAGCTTTTATAAATAATTTTAAAAATTTTAAATGTTATAAAAATAACCACTACCTTTTGCTTCTTTAATTTGCTTTGCTTTGCTTGTTTAACAAAACCTTGCAAGGTTTCACCATTGAAGCTGGAAGTCACATAGCCCCAAATAAAATTAATAAATGCCTGATGTGCTAAGACTCTGCCCAGGATGAGACCAAATGTTCAAGCTAAGATAGTAGTCCCTGAACTCTCTGTAAACTATATGGCTGTAAGAGTGTCAAGATGAAAAGAATAGCTGTTAACTCTGTTTTACTGACCCTGAACACCCTCCTTCCTGTGCATTAGAATAGATAGCTAGGTGAATCCTGAAGTAAACTCCCTAACTACAAAGATTTGTTATGTCTGAGTGAAAAAGTTAACTATCTTGTGACCATGATTTGTGCATCGGTAATGTAAACTGAAGAAATGAAATGCAACCACATGAATGAGGTCATGGTACAAACGAAGGAGCTGTAAGCCAGTATGGGGTTGATCTCTAGCACTGCTCTTGGTGCAATCACCCTCTTGCTAGCAAAACAAACTTTTTCTTATTCTACTTCCATGTCACTTACTACTTCCTTCTGCAACAGTTTAAGATCTTGAGCAGCCATCAAGATATTAGCAGAAGTATCAAGAATGTACACACAACATTCAGGTTTTATAATTGTACAGGTACACCCTTGTGCTGCCTTTTGAATGTCACACACCATCCAATTTTGGAGGATGGCTTTTCTCATTAATTTGATCTCTTTCTTTAAAGGAGCAAGAGACCAGCTGAGATGTTATTTAAGGCTTGCTGAGTAGAGTTAATTAAGGCTTTAATATATCGTATAACATCCTATAATCCTAATGAAAGGACAAAGATAGAAGCAAAATGATCATACCAATGAAACATGCTTTTAAACCATTCATGTTGTAGATGGGGTAAGTTTGCAGGTTTGTCAATATTTTGACACTCCTGTCTTATAACCATGCAAATCTCAGTGTGTATCTCCCTGTCCATCTATGGGAGTAGCCAGGGTCACAAATCTGTGTTAATGAAAAGAGTCTGGAATTGACTTGTGAAAAGGAATAATACCTAAGAGCTTCTCAGGGGCCTCAATAGAACCAGGGCCCCAGATATGAGTAAGCTCAACCAGTTGGAAATCTGTAGACTTCCACGGGATATGAAAAAGCTGTCTAGGTACCTAAATAACATTTCCTTTGTGTTCTTTTCTGAGATAACAATAAGTCAATTTGTGAACTTGTTCAGTTTGTTATAAGAGAAAGTGAGAAGGTTTGAAACCTGCTTTTCCAGTCATGACTGTTGAGAGGGAATGTTCAACAACCAATTAGGACCCATTAGAGAAGTCCTAATTAAAGCAATGCTGAGATTCCATCTTACTCCAGAGAAAATAAGCTATTAAGAAATCAAATAATAGTAAATGCTGTTGAGGTTGTGGGGACAAAGAAACCCTACTATATTGTTGTTGGGAAAGAAATTGGGCCTTATTAATCCATGCTTTTACATCCTTAGTAGGGGCAAAAGCATAGCTGGGATGGGAGGGGCTTGAGTGGTCTCTGGTCAGCTTAGGATAGAGACTGTTTGGCTCCTTCATGCCAGACTGTATGATTAGATATGGGAAGCAGGCACTGCATCTCTTCCTTAACTACTTCCTACTGATCAGGGGCAGTGGTAGTCAGGATATTGTCAAGACTGAAGAATGGGAACCATATTGATGGGTTTTTAGCAGCTGCCTGTGAAATGGCTGCAATCCTGCTGGTGAGAAGTCTTTGAAATGATGATTAGGCATGACAATAATGAACAGATGAGTAAAAAGAACAGAGCAGGCACTATAAAGCAAATAATCCAAGGTAGGATAGTGAATTTCCATGAATCCCATGAACTCTGCTGGGGATTCTGACCTTTGTTTTATTGCTATTAAGTACCTTTGTAAGACTTGAATAAGCTGAAGTAACTCCATGCTAATAAGCCAGACTGTGCTTCTTCATATGCTAATTGCTAACTTGGCTAATAGCCCACCCAAGGGCAAATGGTATGAGAAAAAGTGACCGTAGAACACTTCCTGAATAAGATAAGCAATGTGTTTGCAGTCTTGTTCTGTGAATTCCCTGACTCTTTGTTTAGAAAAACTTTATAAAAAGTACCTCAGCCCCTGAGCAGTGGCCTTTCCGAGCTACTTGGCTCCAGGAGTGCCGTCTGACGAGACTAATAAAGATCTATTTACCATCTAGCCTGGTGTGTTCCCTCCTGGGTTTCTCATTTCCCTGTCAAGCTCCCAGAGCCTCGCTGGGTGTTAGGGCCCAGCATCGTGGAGGCCTTTTTGGCTGTTCATGGCTTTTGGAAGTAAGGCCCTGGGTCTTGCCTCTGGAGCCATCGTTGGGCTATAGGACCCAGCACCGTGGAGGCCCTTTTGGCTGTTCACACTCTGTGGAGTGGAAGTGAGACTTTAAGTCTTACACCTTGAAATCTTTAATATGACCAGAAAACTGTTATTTCCTTACCAATCATGCTTGTATTTGAAGATAAATCCCTGCAGAATATTAATGGAAGATAATTAGAAAGTTTTACTAGGAAAAAAAAACTTGTGATCAAGGACAACATAACATTTTTGTGTAACAGTTATGATAACATCATTATATGAAATGACACGAAGAAATTTTTACCTAAGTTTATCATCTTTCAATAGAGTAGCATCTAAGAAGAATATATCTATCCATAGATGCACCTAATGAGACATTACCTGGATGATACAGCGTTTGAGCTTCTCTAAATGTTTTAACACATACATGACATATGCATGCAATCACACAAGCTTTGCATCATGTGTCTATCTGTCTTATGGAATGAGTTATGCACATATCATCACAAGTAACTGGAATACAAATAAAGGAAAGCCCAATACTTGAAGCTAAAAGTTAGCCTGAAAGACATCAGTATGATGTTTTTCAATTTTGCATCTCTGAAGACCTATACACTTGAAAAACATAAATACATTAATACACCATGAAGTCAGCAATGAGTATCACAGACCTTGTTAGAACTGCCCAAGGAGGCAGCTCTGTCCTGTTTTTTTTTTTAATCATTGACCAGTCTAGGTGTTCCTTCTAGTCATGCAGTAAAAGCTCATGTCCAACATCAATCTCAGAAATGAGAGTTATATCCTGTCTGAAAGTACTGGTTAGACTGAAGATGAGAGTTGGGTCTGGGGAGGTGTGAATGATCATCCAAGAGTCAGAAACACAGCCTTCCCCCTAGTATCCTTTGAGCAACAAGGAGCTTTTAGAAGGTACAGCCTGAGTTCAACCAAATGCCAAAAGATCAAACTAATTAAACATTCATATTTCTTCCTATCAACTATATCTTTCACAAACCTTTTCTTGACACTTCTAGTTTTGCCATTATATATCTTTCTTTCTGGTAGCCAAACAAAACAAAACAAAACAAAACAAAAACTCATTATATAAAATCTTCTCACATCAAGAATTTATTTATTTATTTATTTATATTTATACTTATAGCTTTCTTCATATTCTCTCTTTATTCTATTTACTATACATTTTCTGTAACAAATGTGGCAGTGGTCACTTGGATTTTAAAGCACCCCTCTCCTCCTTTATTTATTTATTTTTTAACTCAGATTGTTATATTTTAAGTTTGGCTGGCTGCCAACAAATCCCCAAGTCAGCAGAAGAGCAAATTACCCTTGTAATTATAGTCTACAATTTTACAGTGAACAAGAAATGTTTCTGTGCATGAGGTTGTCTGGTCACCTGTTTTATCTCCCCTTCCATCAGTTTTGCTGTCTTTAGAACAATAGTCTCAGGTATTTTATCGCTTCTGTACAGAGATGGAACATACAAGTAGACAGGGGAATGGGATACAATTCCTTCTCTACCAGGATCTGGTTCACACGGGCACAGTCTCCTGGGTGGACTTTTTTTTCCTTTTAGTTAAATATTTCTAGTATGCTATGTATGGTTGAATATTGTTTCTTGATCCATTCTGCCTATCGCTTTCTTTTGATTGGTGAATTGAGACCATTCATATTGTTGGCTGTAAATAATAGGTATTGACTTGTCCTTGTCATTATATTATTTTCTTATTATTGATTCCCATCTTTCCCTTCTGTTTAATTGCCTGCCTTGCCTGGTGGGTTCATTCATTCTATTCAGATTTTTGAAATTATTTTCTTCATCGTCTTTTTTTAGGATATCTAGAACTTTGCAGTGTTCTGGTTTGGTGGTCATGAATTTCTTTAGGTGTTTATTGTGGAAGTATCTATCAATTTTAAAAGATACTTTTGCAGCATATATCAATCTGGGTTCTAGATTGTTTTCTTTTAGGGTCTGGAATACTTCACTCCAAGTTCTCCTTGACTTAAGGGTTTCTGCTGAGAAGTTTGCCATAATCTGCTGGGTTTTCCTTTATAGGTGATTTGTCTCTAACAACTTTTAATAGTCTGTTCTTGTGTTGAATTTCTGGAATCTTGACTATTATATATATTAGTGAATTTTTTTTCATTCATAGCTATTTGAAGTTCCATATACTTCACTGTGCACCAAACTCTTTCCATGCTTAGTAAGTTTTCTTCTACTACTTCTATGAATAGCATTTATAAAATGTCCTTTGTATGAATTTCTGATTTAGTATTGATTCCAACTAATCGTATGTTATTCCTCTTGCATTATCCATCAGCAGTTAGATTGATTTTTCATGGTACCTTGCTATGTTTAAGAAGCCTTTGTTTGATAATCACCAAAGGCAACTCTGTGTTTCAGATCTGATATTTTCTTTTTCTTTTTCTTTCTTTCTTTCTTTCTTTTTTTTTTTGTACTGGGGATCAAACTCAGGGCCTTCTGCACATTGTGAGGCAGGTGGCAGAATGACTGAGCTAAATCTGTGGCCCCTATAGATATGATATTCTGTCTTCACACTGGTTTATTCTAAAGCATACATTTTTTATAGAAGTTTTATTTATTTTTTAAATTCAGTTTATTGGTACATTTTAGGGATGCAGTACAGTTACATTCATTGTTGGGATCATGTACCTATACATGACAGGTCTTGCTACTGATTTTTTCCCCTTGCACCTGCCCTCCTTTCATCCCCCTCCCCTCCCCATTTACAAATACTTTATTTCCATGTTTTCATTTTCTCACATTTCTTTTCTTTTTGCTTATTACCCTTCCCCAACCCATCCCTCCTGCCCTACACCTTTAGCCCTTTTCTTCCCATTTCACAATGTCAGTTATCTCATTAGGATCTTATGCTCTATTACAGTTTATTCAAATCAGAAAAACTATTCAGTATTTACACATGTGCAACTTACTTATTTCACTTAGGAGTATATCCTCAATATGTATCCATTTTCCTAATCTAATTTGTTATTCTTTACGGCTGAGTAGTATTCCATTTTATAAAAAAAAACACATCTTCTTTATCCAGTTTCCAATGGATGGGCAAATGGGCTGTTTCCAAGTTTTAGCTATTACAAACTGTGCCGCTATAAACATTGATGTGCATATATCACTGTGATATGATTCTTTTAGTTCTTTTGCAAAGATACCCAGCAGAGGGATGTCTGGGTCAAATAGAACCTCTAGTTCAAGCTCTTTGAGGTATCTCCATATTGATTGCCATAGTGGTTGCACCAGTCTTTACTCCCACCAACAATGGAGAATGGTTTCTTTCTCCCCACAACCCCAACAACATTTGTTATTGGCTGATTTCTTGATAGCAGCCATTCTTTGTGGGGTGAGTTGAAACCTCAGTGTTGTTTTCATCTGCATCTCTCAAATAACCAGTGATGTGGAACCTTTTTTATATATTTACTTGCTGCTTTTACTTCTTTGTCTGAGAAATGTCTGTTCATTTCAGATGCCCATTTTTGAATTGGGTCTTTATATTTGAGGGGGCTGAGTTTTTTGAGTTCTTTATATATTCTCAATAATAGTCCTTTGTCTGAGGAGCAGCTGGTAAATATGTTTTTCCCACATTGTAGGTTGTCTCTTAGTTCGGTTGATGGTTCCTTTTGCAGTGCAGAAGCTTTTTAATAAGATGAGATCCCAGTTATTGATTCTATATCCTAGTTCCTGTGCTACTGAGGATTTGTTCATAAAATCTTTTCCTATGCCAGTGTCTTCCAGAGTTCTGCCTAACTTATGTTCCAGCAAGTTTAGTGTTTCTATTTTAATATTTTGATCTTTAATCCACTTGGATTTTAATTTACTGCATGGTGAAAGATAAGGGTCCAGTTTTAATCTTTGGCAGGTTTAAATGCAGTTTTTCCAACACCATTTATTAAAGAGGCCATCTTTCCTCCACTGAGAATGGTCAGCTCCATTGACAAAGATGAGGTAGCTGAGTACATCTAGATTTGTTTTTGTGTCTTCCAATCTGTTGTACTGATCCTTAGATCTGTGTCTTTGCTAGTACCATGCTGTTTTTATTACAGTGGCTTTTTAGTATAGTTTCAAATTGGGAATTGTTATACCCACTACCATGTCTCTTTTGCCTAGGATGGCTTTTACTATTCTAGGTCTGCTATGGTTCCAAATCAATTTTTGGATTCTTCTTTCTAGTTCTGTGAAACATAGTGTTGGAATTTCAATTGGCATTGCAATAAATCTGTATAGAAGTTTTGGTAGTATGGCCATTTTTACTATGTTGATTCTTTCTACCAAGGAGCAGGGGATATCTTTCCATTTTTTAATATCTTCTTTGATTTCTTTTTTCAGAGTGCTGTAGTTTTCACTGTAGAAACCTTTTGCTTCTTTTGTTATATTGATTCCTAGATACCTCATTTTTTTGGATGCTATAGCAAAAGGAATTGTTTCCCTAATTTCTCTCTCAGTGAGTCTGTTATTTGTGTGCAAGAAGGCTATTGATTTTGCGGTGTTCACCTTGTATCCTGCTACTCTACTGAATCTGTCATTAAGTCTAGAAGTCTTTTGGTGGAGTTTTTTGGGTCTTCAATTTAGAGTATCATATCGTCTGCAAATAATGACAGATTAACTTCTTCCTCTCCTATCCTTATTGCTTTAATTTCTTTCTCTTGTCTAATTGCTGTGGCCAATGTTTCCAGAACTATATCAAAGAGGAGTGGTGATAGTGGGCATCCTTGTCTTGTTCCTGATTTCAATGTGAAGTTTTCAGTTTTTGGCCATTTAATATCATGTTGGCTGTTGGTTTTTCATAGATAACCTTTACTAAGTTGAGATATAGACCACCTATTCCAATTTTTTGCAGGGTTTTCATCATGAATGGGTGTTGAATTTTGTCAAATGCTTTTTCTGCCTCTATCAAGAGGATCAAACATATGGTTTTTGTCCTTGACTTTGTTAACATAGTGTATTACATTTATTGATTTAAGTATGTTGAACCATCCTTGCATCCCTGGAATAAATCTGTGTTGGTCAGGATATATGATCTTCTTGATGATCCTCTGTATTCTGTGTGCTAGTATCTTATTAAGGATTTTTGCATCCATATTCATTAAGGAGATTGGCCTGTAGTTCTCTTTTTTAGTTGTGTCTTTCCCTGGTTTGGGAATCAAAATGATACTTGCTTCCAGGAATGAATGTGGAAGTATAGCTTCCCTTTTAATTTCATTGAGAAGTTGGAAGAGTAATGGCAGTAGTTCTTCTCTAAGTGTCTTGTAAAATTCAGCTGTGAATCCATCAGGGCCTGGGCTTTTCTTTGTTGGTAAATTGTTAATTACATTTTCAATTTCACTGACTGTAATTGGGGTGTTTAAATGTTTTTATGTTCTTTTTTCAACTTTGGTAATTCATAAGTATCTAAAAATCTGTCTATTTCTTCTGTGTTTTCCATTTTATTGGAGTACAGGTTCTCAAAGTAGGTATTCATGATCTTCTGGATTTCTATTGGATCTGGTGTGACTTCACCTTTTTCATTCCTGATTGCATGGATCTGAGCCTTTTCTTTCCTTTTTTTGATAAGATTAGCTTAGGGTTTGTCGATTTTATTTATTCTTTCAAAAAACTAGCTCTTTGTTTCATTTATTTTTGTATGATTTTCTTAGTTTCTATTGCATTGATTTCTGCTTGGATCTTTATAATTTCCTCTCTTGTTCGAGCTTTGGGTTTTTCTTGCTCTTGTTTTTCTAGGAGTCTAAGTTTCATCATTAGGTTGTTTATTTGAGCCCGCTCTGTTTTCTTAGTGTGGGCATTCAATGTTATGAATTTTCCCCATAGAACTGCTTTCATTGTGTCCCATAGGTTCCTGCATGTTGTAATGGCATTTTAATTTATTTGTAAAAACTGTCTTATTTCTTCTTTAATTTCCTCTGTAATCCGCTGATTGTTTAGGAGAGTGTTGTTCAGTTTCCATGTACTTGTGAAGTTCCTACAGTTTCTTGTGCTATTGATCTCCGCTTGATTGAACTATGATCTGATTATATACAGGGGATGACTTAAATTCTTTTGCATTTATTCAGACCGATTCTGTGAGCCAATATGTGGTCTATCTTGGAAAATGATCCATGTGCAGCTGAAAAGAATGTATATTCTGATTTTGGATTTTGT
>NW_022900947.1:58141011-58169323 GCF_012274545.1 Fukomys damarensis
AATCTTTTATTCTGTTGCGTACACTTTCAATAGAGTTTTTAATCTCCTGGATATCTGTTTGAATCTGTTTTATGGATTCCATTTCTTTCCCATGTTGGGCATTCATTGTTTCCACTTCTTTCTTATGCTGGGCCTTCATGGCTTCTATCATGGTCCTGAGCTCATCTATTTTTTTCTCAGTTTCTGTTCTAGAGTCTCGAATCATGACTTCCATTTTGCTCACCATCTCTATGGTTGTCTGGGAAATAATTTCTGTTTTGAATTTTTCTAGAGCCTGATTTATCTGTTTTGTTACTTCCTGTGCTGTGGGTTCAGGATGTCCTGTTGGTTCACTATCAGACTTTTCATCATCATTTACCCTACTTTTTGTCATTGGTGAACTTGAAGCCTGTCTTTGTGTCTTTCTTAAGTGTTTTCTCATTTTTATTTTTGTTGTTGGGTTGTCCTTGGTTTAATTTCTGGGTTATTACTTAAATCTCCCTGATGTAGTTGTGCTTTAGATTTTGTGTCTCTAATGACTCAAAGACATTCTCATTTTTATAATATTGGATAAAACAACTCATTAAATCCATCACAATCCTTTCTACCATTTGATACATTCAGCAGCACAATAGGATCAAGCACAACTTGCAAATTGACCACTTGTGGTAGTCATTAATCTATCACCTTTAAACCATGTGAATTAAATTAAAATCAAGAAGCAGCCCAAAGTATGTTTGCAGTTAGTATGCTTTTCAATATAGCATCTTTACCATTTGGCATGGGGGCATAGACAGAGTTAGGATGACAGGAGTAGATAAGTGAAAGAATTGTAGAAGGTTTCAACTGAAGCCAGAGGATGTAGAATGGCCATACAATCTTTATGAAAGTATGAAATTAAAAAGGACTAGACAGAGTGCCAAGAATAAGTACAAGACTATATCCCCTTAACAGTAACAGGGGCTCACTTTCCCTTGTAACTACTGACCCATGAGTGTGGTAAAATGACAAAAGAAAAGAACATAAAGAAAAGATAAAAAATGATAAAAGAAGAAGTCTGAGTTAGGGCAGGAGCAGGAATAGAAAGGGAGATGAGGGATAATATGGTGGAGCAAGAGACTGAATTTTAGAAAGAGGACAGAAAAAAGAAAGAATTTGCAGAGTGGAATCAGGAAAATAAAGAAAAAAAAAGAATTTGAAGGGCCTCTTTCAGACTATGTCTCTGCTGTCATAATATAGCACGTGCATAGCCATGTGCAGAACCAAGTCCCCTGATCTCAGCTAGCCAATGGCAGATCCCCGTGATTCAGACTGACCTCAGGCCACAATGCCCAAATTGAGTTTCCTGACCTGCAGGGTTGAACTCCGCACAGTTTTATTACAGGTTTTCCCCACCCTTTCTTTAAAGATGTTCAATGTTGGCAGCTCAGAAAAATACCCTTTATGACCACCTGTGCCTCTGCAGAGTGGGTCCAAGGACTGGCCAAATCAGGAGGTCTAAGGGTGGGGGAAGATTATGGGGGTGTTTCAAAGGCTCCCTCACGGCTACCTTCCTTGCTAGAGCTGGTGGCAGAGCAGGCAGGGGAGGGCATGGTTACCCGGTACCTCTGAATGGGCCCAAGCAGGTCAGCAGGAGAGCAGATCTCAGAGCTGCTTTCCAAATCTCACCTTCCTTGCTTGAGCTGGTGGTGCACAGGCAGGGGAGAGTGTGGCTACCAGGTGCCGCTGAATCTTGATAGAAGTTTTAATCTCCTAGATATCTGTTTGAATCTGTTTTATGAAATTGAGTTGTTTCCTATGTTGAGCATTTATGGTTTCTCTGTCTTTCCTAAGCTCCTCTACTTAACTTTCTCCATATATAATATAGATTTGCTAACCATTTATACCATTTCTTTCAGTATGGTCATTGTCTCTTTAATTATTTGTGTAATTGCTTTTTTTTTTTTTTTTGCTGTGACTTATCTCACCTTCCTTGCTTGAGCTGGTGGTGCACAGGCAGGGGAGAGTGTGGCTACCAGGTGCCGCTGAATCTTGATAGAAGTTTTAATCTCCTAGATATCTGTTTGAATCTGTTTTATGAAATTGAGTTGTTTCCTATGTTGAGCATTTATGGTTTCTCTGTCTTTCCTAAGCTCCTCTACTTAACTTTCTCCATATATAATATAGATTTGCTAACCATTTATACCATTTCTTTCAGTATGGTCATTGTCTCTTTAATTATTTGTGTAATTGCTTTTTTTTTTTTTTTGCTGTGACTTATTCTTCTGTTTTGTTACTTTCACTGCTACCATTTTAGAAAATTCAGCTGGGTGGCTTTTGATTTCTTTCTCCTCCATGTCCCTAGGGTTTGCCTTAGGTGAGTTGGGGGTCTGGGGTTGCATCTTGTTTCTATGTATACTCATTTTCTATTTTTAAAATTTGTTTTCTGCTGCTAGGCTTGTAAAGTACTATGGCAGATAGTTTTAATGCTAGTATTGAGACCTCTTTAGTAAATTAATGCTTTTCAGAGATGTCTTCTCAGCTTACCTGGCTTTTGGCTTTTGATGTGGTCATAGCATTCTGCATCTTCTGTTTATTAGGAATGAAAAGTTGCAGCCTGTTTGGCCTAACACCCAGCCAGTTCTTTGGTACTGGACTGTAGTATTGTTTATGTCCCCAGAAAATATAGGTGTTGGCATACAAGGAAGATCAATGGATCATAGCAACTATTTCACCTTGGCTCTAGTAGCACAATCAGCAATAACAATAGCATCAAACACAGACTGGAAAATGATAAACTTTGATAACTAATAACTTGCCACCTTTAAATATAAGTTCAAGATCTATAGTTGTATAATAAAAACTGAGAATGTCAGAAAATTATATATAGCAAATATTGACTCAATAGAGTGATTGTACCCTCAGGAGAGAAAATTTAGAAGGAACAAGTGGGAAAAATAGAAAAATAAAAGAAGAAAAATAGATTAGAATCAAGGCTGAAGGACAAAGGACTATTACTCAAGCTTCAGGATGCTGGTGAAGAAGACAAAGGAGAGAAGGAAAGAATGAATAAAATAGGGCAAAAGAAAAAAACCTACAATATTCACCCTTACAAAGAAACAAAATAAATCATAAAAACACCAAACAATATGGTAGACTGAAAATGTATAGACTTTTTGTCTTACCTTTTTTCCCTCCACCATAGAATGTAACTACTCTTAGTATTTTTATTATAGTAGATATTATAATAAATCTAAAATATACAGGAGGATGTAGGTAGGCTATGTGTCACTACTCTGCCATTTTACTTGAGGTATTTGAGCATCCTTGTATTTTGGTACCTGAGGAGGGACCTAGAACCCAACCCCTAAGATGGTAAGGGATAACTGTATTATTATTATTACCATTTTACAAGTGAGGAAACATAAAACAAGGACAGATTGAAAGAAAGCAGTCTGGGTAGAGGGTATAGATGATGAATACTAAAAGTCTGGATTCTGGGGCCATAAACTCAAATCCTATTTCTTTTACAAAGCCCTCTTAAGCAAACCTCTTAATCTTTTCTTGGTTTACATTCCCTATCTGTAAAATGGATTTGAGAGAAAAACTTTTTGAGATTATAAGCATTAAGTTAGTTAACATATAAATGCACTTAAAATAGTGTCTAGCAAATAGCAAATGTTATTAGTAAGAAGTAAAGTTTCTTCCTTTATAGGTCAAATATTGACAATATCAGGTAGGTTAATCAAATAAGTGTTATGTGTTATTAACTTAGAGGTTGAATTATGTCATTGAAGGTTTCTATCCTCCCTAATTGCATCCCATCTCATCTTTCTTTCTTATGCATATATCTCAATTCAGTAGTTATTCCTGCTAATTCTCCATTTCATCAACTGTCTTACAAGTGAATTATTTCCCCTTCAGTTACTAAAACCAATATGGATACCCCTATATCAGATTCCACGACAACATTGCCAAACTGTATATTTTTCATAGAGCTATGACATATTTTAATATGTTGAGGGAAGATATTTCCTATGTTGAGGGAAAACTATATAGCAGAATTTTTATATATTTTTATCTGCTGGATCAGACTTGTAGAAAAGGCACATTTGTAAAGGGGATTTTATTTAAAAAACATTTCAGATAATTAATTCATTTTACAATTACTTACTTTGATTTTATTGAGCATATCTTGTACTCAAGACACAATACAAAATACAATCAGTATACAAAGAAAGTTACAGATTTGCTATTACTCATAAGCATAATATATTACAGGATTTATATTATTAGTAAACATAATATATATTATCTAGAATTTAATTTTGATACATAACTGGTAATAAAATATTTGAACCAACTAAAATAAGGAAAAATGTTTCATGACAAAATTTTATAGGCTAGTATTATGCAAAGATAACTCTGAAATCAGATTTTTACCTCAGAAATTTTAATAGTTATCAACTTCTATAAAACCAGTTATCCTAAAAGTTAGCAACACACCACAATAAACACTTCTTTCACACAATTTTCAAAGATGAGGATTCCAGGAGTTTTTGCACTGTGGTTTCTGACTCAAGGTCTCTCTTGAAGTTTCCTCAAGTGATTAGACAGGACTACCGTTATCTCAAAACTTGACTGAGGATGGAAGATCCACTTCCAAGCCAGCCTCCTATGTAGCTGTTGGTGGGAATCCCCAGACCTTTTGGATTTCTGTAGAACATCTCAGGCCTCTTTGGGTGGGACTCTGCCTAGGGCTACTCAACCCCTGATAGTGAGAGCCTGTGTTGAAAGAGAGTAGCAAGGAGAAAACCAGAGTGACTTTGAGGATCCAATCTACAAATCTGTGCTGTCTTTCCTTTCTTCTATTTGTTAGAAGTCACTAATTGCTGAAAGAGTACATGAGATGATGATATATTAAGTACCTTGATTTGGTTTTTACATGATGTGTGCATATATCACATTGAACCTCGTAAATATAACTTGAATGTAGGGAGGATCAGGCTCTATCTTTTGAAAGACTTTATGGATGTATTTTAAAATTACCACAAAAGTGATATATCTCATTGGAGTAATTCATTTGAACTTTTTAAAACTTCTAATGGAATTCTGTGCTTGCATGTACTTTAAAAAATTATTTTAGTTTGTTAGTATATGTGTGGTATATAATGTTTACTTTCCTTGTGGGAAGTAAGTACATGCACATAACTCATCCTAATCCCTTTTGAAAATCCCATTTCCCTTCCCTCCCTCCAACTATCTCTTGATCTCTTTCCTTCTGTTTTTGTACATATTGGCAGCATATGTTTACATTTGTTGTATGGAGTGGGTACATGTATGTAACATCCCAATTCCCATATTTTGCATTCCTTATCCCTTCCCTCTCTTTGTTCACAACTTTTAAATCAAAGGATTTAAATTACTGGTTTAAAAAAGTAACATATTCATTAAATATCAATAAACACAGCAAAACTAGAAGCACATGAATCAACCATAATTCTACAGCCTAGAACAACTTTTGACATGTTTTTGGTTTGTGTGCATTCATTAAAAATGAGTGTGTGTATATACACATAAACACACATATAAATGTTAAGAATAGTATATATATTTTGATGCATGTACATATTATGATATATATATATATATAATTATAAAATTTTGGGGAATAATTTTAATAACATTTTCTGTTTCCTTCTTTAACCTTTTTTCCCAATTTTTTGAATATGTAGGCTTTTTATTGTCTTTTATCACAATAAATAACAGTACAATAAATATTTTTGTAGAATGTCTTTACATCTATGATTATTTCCAAATGGTAAGAGTCTACAAGTAGAATTATTTAAATTCACTAATCTTTCTTCAAGAAAAATTGTATTGACATATTTATATTTCTTCTAGTTGGTGTCCATCTCATTGTGATGTATTGAGTAGATACTAAAAGATAGGCATGCTACTGACATGCTAATTATTATTTTATTGTCTCTCAACCCCAAATTGTTGCCACCTGTGAGAATGGACACTTAAGTATTTCCTTTGCAGCTCACATGATGTCATGCTGTGTCAGCAGAGGGTATATGAGCAACTCTGCAGAAGGATGAAGTATTCTGATTCTCAGAGGCCCTTAGCCACGCTCCTGAAGATGACATGTTTTCCTCCACTGCTCCACCCACACTGGTTTTCCCAGTGGTAGGTGTCAGTATTATGCCTCTTTCTTCAGCACCTATGACCTAGCTGGCTTCTTCAGTTTTTATTTGACCAGTGATGGCACAATCTCGAGCCCCAGTTCAGGATTGTTCTAAGCTTAGCTTCAATGACTACTGTCCACAAAAATCTTTTCAGCAAGATGCAGGTTCACTGAGAGATGTCTTTGTGGCCAGCCATCTTGTGAGCTGTTTTCCTTACATTTGTCATATGCACCCTTGAAGATGCTCTAGCAAGTTATGCATAATTACATGAGATTCCTGAAAGAGCCACCCCCCAGCTCCTAGTCCAGCAGTATATGGAGCAGCACCCTTGACCTTTGTGCTCACCTTTAACAAAGCTCCAAGTCCCTCTGTATGCTCACTTGTCCACATCACAGAGGGTTGTTCCTGCTCACTGGCAAGTGTGGTGCAACTCTGAGACCTGAGAAACCAGCAAACTTCTACTCACTGGGCTGCAATCACACCCTATCTAGTAAATTCAGAAATGTCTCTTCCTTTTTCAGATTTGCCTGCTTGGTTTTAAGGTATCTTTTAGAGTTATCCCCTATCATAGCCTAATAATTCTTTTTTCCCCTTTGCAGCACTGGGGATTGAAGCCAGGATCTTGCACATACCAGTCAAAGGTTTTACCACTGAACTAATATCCTCAGCCCGTGTAAAAATTTATTTTGAGCCAAGGTCTCATGGTATTGCCCAGGTGGCCTCACACTTGCAGTGCTCTTGCCTCAGCTTTCTAAGTAGCTGGGATTAAGGCATGAGTCACCATGCCTGAGAGTTTAATAATCATTCTTTATACTAAACTTCTCCAGTGTTTCTATTGATTGGTCTCAGACTAATACATATTTGATCACTGTTAAAATACAACTTTTTATGTAATTCATAGGCATTTGCATTTCTTCTGCAGTTTTTCTTTTTCTTTTTTGGTAATGGGGATTTAACTCAGGACATTGTGCTCACAAGGAAGGCAACAGAACCACTGAATTAAATCCCTGGGCCTTCTGCAATTTTTCTTTTCATACTATTTATAATCCCTCTCCACCATACCCTGCTGCTCAGGCTTGTTACTTTTCTTATGAATTTTGTAGACTTTCGATATATTAAAGAACAATCTTCTGTCTTGTTTATGGAACATACTTTACACTATCTTACATTTTTTATAAATAAACTAAATTTTAACATTCCAGTTGCTTAGTGAGATGAAAGCATTTTCTTATTAATTAACAGGTGAAAGATAAAAAGACAATCCTCTGTTTTAGTAAAAAAAGATTTTCTAGGACAAGAAAAGACATTTTATACATTACTTTTATCCAGTTTATATTTTGGTGCTATTGAAAAGCATTGATTTTTGTCTTAAAAATATTTCACATTTTAATAACAATAGTTAATATTTCAACTGGGTTTAGTACATACAACCATATTATTCAGTACATGTACTGTGATCAAGCAATTTAATACAATGCCTAGGGGAAATGCAAATGGAAGTAGCTTAGGGAGTGGAAGAATGTTGCACAAAGTTTTATTTTAATACAGACTCATAACTAGAATCACAGATGAATCTGTTCTTGCAGTGTTTTTTAAAAAATGAGTTTAGCATAACTCAAGTACCTTGATAAATATCTCATAGAATAACAAGGATGCTGAAAGGGCAGTGCTGTAAATCCCCCACCTGGCAAAGCTGCAAAGTTTTGCTTTATCCACTGTATTCATTCATCAACAAAAAGATATTTATGGCCACATCTTATTTTAACAAATGCATACATTAAGTCTCTTTGGTATATTTGTTTGGATAAAGAAAAATAATTAATATTATTTTAAAGGGCTTTATAATAGTTTTGAAAGTGATCAACAGAGCAGAGAAAGAGGAAAAAGAAGGAGCAAGATTGAGAAAATTATAAAGTAGATTTCTTTACAGCCTATCATATTTTCTTTTCCAAAGAACAGATATCTCTAGCATTACAGACATTCAAAGTCATAAACCCATATATAATCATAGATTTTATGAAAATGCTAGAGCTGTGAAGTTGCCATCAGATCCTTGATGGTGTAAGAATGAGCTTCTTGTTTATTTAAAAAACTGGCAGCATCTACTTCTGGTTATTTCTGAGTTGGTTGATGCTTCAGTTTTCCATAGGTTCAAGCTAAAAGAATTTGAAACTGATATCTGAAGATTTCATAAAAATTAAATTCAAGTTTATTTCATTTTACTATAAAAGATACTTGATATTCATAATATTCAAAATTTTTTCAGACACTGAAACTAAGTTCAATCTCATTTTAGTTCAGCTGTGAAATATAGTTAACTCATCTCTTCACTGAGAAACAGGCTCTTCTGCTTCTCAGTTTTCTACAGATTTTAGGTCATATATATTTGAAAGCAACTTTGGACTTTATGTATTCACCAAATAGTAAAATCTCTAACATTTAAAAAATGATACAGCAATAGAAGCCAGTACCGCTAAACTGTTGTCTCTGTTTTTACTGCATGTTTACTTTTAAGACATTTCAGTAGAATGGCTTTTTCTGTATTAAATCTGAAAATGAGAAGGAGAGTAAGAGTATTAAAAATTGGATAAATTTTGTGTACTGAACCTACTGAAGGACCACATAACCAGATGCATACCCTTGACTTACTTTGTTATTGTTCTTTTAATCTCTCTTTTCTCTTCTTCATTTAGTCTTTCAAGAATGGATTCCAAGAGAGAAAAATGAAAATTAATGTATTGAGCCACCTGAGGACAAAACAAAACAAAAAAGCAAGCAGAGAATTTATGAAAAATGCTGAGTGAGGCAGGAGAGGCAAAGAGAGATTTAGGGTGGTGATATTCATACATCACTACTAATTTCTTCTGTATCTTTATCCATGAGAAAAATGCGAGCATTGTTTCTGGAAGGTCCTTGTAGAAGCCTCTGCAGTAGTGGAATGTCTGTTTTCTTTAGCTGTCTCTGCTCTGCAGATAAAAAAAGAATCAACCACAATCAGGAGGTCATTCTAGAAAAAAAGAAGAAAAATAATTTTCCCATTGTTTTATTTTTTATCTCATTTGGAACAAATAAGGTCTGAAACAAAAACAATTAGAATCACTCCTCAAAGAGACAATCATTCCCTCTTATCCACAATGAATATGTTCCAAGACCCCAGTGGATGATAGACGCCTGAAATCACAAATAATACTGTTTTCAGTACTTTGAATACTTCATTTATCTATGGGCTTTATCTATTCAGCTATAAAAATGAGATAGAAAAACAAAATTTGTATATTCCCAGAACTTTAATTTTCCTAAAAAGTTATCATATAAATACTCCCACCAAAAAAGTACTCCTAGTATTCTGTCAAAGTAGTTTCCCATCTGGGAATATATTTTTAACAAAGTGAAGCATTAAAAACAGTGCTCTTTTTATTCATCTTCTTTCTTCATTCTCCCTTCTCCATTCCTCATTTATTTCCTTTGAGTCAAAACTGTTTTCATATCCTGGGCTGAATTTATCCCAGGAAAAAAATTAAGCAACGGTCTGGAACTCAAAAGCATCAGCACGGTAAGAATGACATTTCAAACTGCTGTTTCCATGATGTCAGAGTTCATTGTTTTAATTTCCCTACCGTTTCTGAAGCAAAGGCAGATACTGATAATTGAGCTCCTCTCATCATGCCTGTGAGGTACCACTTCTGATTCTATTCGAAGCCTGGCAGACCTAAGTGCACCTGAGAACACTTAAGGACATGACTCTACTCTCAGGGACATGCACATTAATGGGCCACAGTTATATAAGAATGACTTACCATACTTAACCATGCATGTGCAGCATGATCAAGATTGTGTAGCTGGTGTTTATCAGCATTCCTCAATATGTAATAAGACACTGTAACTGCTGTGAACTAAAGAGCACTGTAGTTGTTCTATAGCTCTTTCTGCTGAAGGAATAAAGAGACATGCAGCTCTTGAGCTCTGGAGCAAATGGTCCAGCTCTGCTCTCTTCCCATACTGCCCTTACTCTGGTGATTATTTCTGCCTCTTGGTCTTTATTGGGGAACTAATTAATTCACTATAGGGGCTAAACAGACAAGAAGTTTAATGATTTTTGTGTGTTTACCTTGTATCCAGCTTCTCTACTGAATCTGTGAATTAAGCCTAGAAGTCTTTTGGTGGAATTTTGTGGGTTTTCTATGTAGAGTATCATATCAGCAAGTTTTAACTTCTTTCTTTCCTATATTTATTGCTTTTATTTCTTTCTATTGTCTAATTGCTGTGGGTAATGTTTCCAAACCTATATTGAACAGTGGGCATCCTTATCTTATTCCTGATTTTATTGTGAAGGTTTTCAGTTTTTGACCATTTAGTATGATGTTGGCTGTTGTTTTTTCATAGATTGCCTTTATCAATTAAGATAAAGACCATCTATTCCATTTTCTTCATTTTTTAAAAATCATGAATGGGTGTTGAATTTTGTCAAATGCTTTTTCTGCATCTATTGAGATGATCATATGGCTTTTGTCCTTGACTCTGTTAATATAGCATGGTACATTTATTGATTTAGGTGTGTTGAACCATCCTTGCATCCCTGGGATAAATCTGATTTGGTCAGGTTGTATGATCTTCTTGATTATCCTCTGGTTCTGTTTGCCATTATCTTAGTGAGGATTTTTGTATTTACATTCATTAAGGAGATTGGCTTGCATTTCTCTTTTTTTGGTTGGGTCCTTCCCTTGTTTTAGAATCAAAGTAACACTTGCTCCAGGAATGAATCTGGAAGTATTGCTTCCCTTTCAATTTCATTGTAAGGTTTAAAAAGTAGTGGTAATAGTTCTTCTCTAAATGTTTTGTAGAATTAAGCATCAAAGCTATTAGGACCTAGGCTTTTCTTTGTTGGTAAAATTTTAAATTACATTTTTAATTTCACTGGTTGTAATTGGGGTGTTTAGAATTTTTATATCTTCATTCAACTTTGGAAATTTATATGTATCTAGAAATCTTTCCATTTCTTCTGTGTCTTCCATTTTATTAGAGTACAGGTTCTCAAAGTAGGTACTGATGATCCTCTTGATTTCTGCTGGATCTGTGTGAGGTCACCAATTTCATTCTCAATTGCATGAATTTGAGCTTTTTCTATCCTTTTTTTTGATAAGGCTAAAGCCTTATCAATTTTATTTATTCTTTCAAAAAATCAACTCTTCAATTTGATGATTTTTTTTGTATCATTCTCTTAGTCTCCATTGCATTGATTTCTGCTCTGATCTTTATAATTTCCTCCCTTGTATGAGTTTTGGGTTTCTCTTGCTTTTCTTTATCTAGGAGTTTAAGATTCACCATTAGGATGTTTATTTGAATTCACTGTTTTCCTAGTTTGGGCATTCACTGCTATGAATTTTCCACATAAAACTACTTTCATTGTATCCCAGAGATTCCTGTATGTTGTACTAGCATTATCATTAAATTGTAATGTGACTAATTTCTTTATTTTGCTCTGTGACACATAGGTTGTTCAGGAGAGTGTTATTCAATTTGCATGTGTTTGTGAAGTTCTTCTTTTGCTATTGATCTCCAGTTTAATTGCACTATGATCTGATAATATACATGGGATAACTTTGATTCCTTTACATTTGTCTAAACCTGTTCTATGACTTAGTATGTGGTCTATTTTGGAGAATGACTCATGTGCAGCCAAAAAGAATGCATATTTGATTTTGTGGGATGGAACACTCTGTAGTCATCTATTAAGTCCATTTGTTTAAAAGCTTGGTTCAGTTCTAATATTTTGTTGTTGATTTTTAGTTGAGATGATCTATTTGTGACAAGGGGGTATTGAGGTCCCCCACTACATTTATATTAGTGCTTATTTGGTGTCCATGTCCCTTAATATTTGTTTTGTATAGTTGGGGCATTAGTGTTTGGTGCATATATATTTCTAATTGCCATCTCTTCCTCTTGGATTGTTCCCTTTACAATGATGCAGCGAACTTCTTTGTTTCTCTTGGTTTTGATTTGAAATCTACTTTGTCTGCAAATAAGATAGCTACCCCTGCTTTTTTTCAGGGTTCCCATCACATGGAAAACTGTTTTCCATCCTTTTACTTTCAGTCAATTAGTTTCTTTTTCAAGTAGGTGTATTTCATGTATATAGCACATTGTTGGATTTTGCTTCGTATTCCATTCTGCCAGTCTATTTCTTTTGATTGGCGAATTGAGGCCATTGACTTTGATGGTTATAACTGGTATGTATTGACTTATCATAGTCATGTTATTTTCCTGTTGTTGGTTTGTTTTTATTTTTCTCCCTCTCCCTTTAAATTCTTGCCTATTGGATTTGCTCTGTTGGGCCTCCTGGAGTTGTGAACTTCATTGTCCTTTTCTAGGATATTTAAAAATAATATTTGGAGTGCTGGTTTGGCATTTATGAAGTTTCTCAGGTGTTCTTTGTCAAGGAAGTATCTTATTTCCCCATCAATTTTGAAAGATAGTTTAGCAGGATACATCAGCCTAGGTTGGACGTTTTAGCATTATGGAAGGAATTGGCAAGTGACACACAGAGAGGTAGCAGAATGTTAAGTAAAATAACAAGTTTACTTCATCAATGGGGATTGATCATACCTAATGGCAGTGCCCTGATCGACCCAGTACTGGGCCACAATTCCTTCTTTTATAGGGTTTTACATCCTTGATCTTGTTCAGGTGGTTACATTTCATTTTCACAGTTCACATTGCTGATATTCAAAATATGGTGGCGAGGTAGTTGAATTTCAATCCAGATGTAGCACTTCTTTGGTAGGGTGGTTACCTTTAAAATTCATCTAGCTATCTGTTCTAGCCCAGGGGCAGGGGTATGTCTGGTCAGCAAAGTTAACAATGGTTCTTTTCATTTACAAAACTTTTTAGGGAGACTAGATGCCTCTGGTGCCAGTTGATTATGAACTAAATAAAGGAAATGGCCGAAGTTATTTTACATTGTGACATTTCCTAGGGTATTTTGCTATTAAAGTGTTGTCTGTCATTAGGACTTGAAATATATAACTCCAGGCTCTCTGATTTGAGGGTTTGTGTTGAAAAGTCTATTGTGATTCTGATGGGCTTTCGTTTTAATGTAATTTATTTTGTTTCTCTACTTGTAGCATTTTGCACTTCTCTTGGGTTTCTGGGATCTTGACTACTATACGTCTAGGTGTAGATTTTTTTTTTTTAATCAAAGTTGAAGATCTATATGCCTCATTTGTATGTCAAGTTCTTTTGCTATGTTTGGGAAGTTTTCTATCATTAATTCTGTGAACAATTTTTTATGTCATTTGTACTTTCTCCTGCTTTTTCATGAACTCCTGTCAATCTTATATTATTCTTCTCTATGTCATGTAGGAGCTGTTGGATTGATTTCTCATGACCCCTTAGTATTTTTAAGAGATTTCTCTTTTCATGGTCAGTGACTGCCATCCTGTCTTCTATATCTGACATTCTGTCTTCCGATAGGGTTAGTCTACTATGTATACTTGCAACAGAGTTTTTAATCTCCTGGATATCACCTTGAATTTGTTTCATGGTTTCCATTTATTTCTTATGTTGGGTATTCATGGTTTCCATTTTATCCTATGCTGAGCATTCCTGGCTTCCATCATCATCCTGAACTCATCTTTTTTATGTTAATGCTTTAGAGTCTCTAATCATGACTTTTGTTCTCCTCATCATCTCTGTAGTTATCTGGGCAATTATTTCTGTTTTGAATATTTCTAGAGCCTATAGACTACATGGACTATACTATATAGATTAAATGGATTCCTCTCCAGGGGCCCCTGGGGAGTCTGGGCCTTCTCAATGCCCTAGAATCCTCTTTTTACCTCTAGTAACATTAACTTGGTTTAGTATCCTTAGTTTATTCCAGCCTTGATATTACAGAGGAATAAGCCTGAGTCATGATCATCTGGCATGACTATTAAAAACACAGATTCTAGGCAATAGACATAGCTCAGTGGTAGAGGGCTTGCCTAGTCTGTGTGAGGCCCAGACCATCTCTGCCAAGTTCTGACCACATTTCTTTTCTGAGGAAAATATAATAAACCTACAGCATGTCAGTCCCTGTGCTCAGGAAGAAAGAGGAAACATTAAGGTCAGAGGCAAATGGTATGTAAGGATGACTGAACCAGAATAAGAGCTAGAGAGAGGAGGTGAAGCCAGAAAGGAGACATGCAAAGACACAAGTGCCTCCAAGGTCTACAGAAGTTTCAGTGGTTTCCATTCAATTAATGTAATGTCTGGCTAACAAGAAAACTCTCTTGGATTATAAAATACAAAATGTCTTGAGGGTATTTTTAGGTTATCTTTTTCTGAAATTGGAGAATATGATTAGCATGCTAAAACTATATCAGTGGTAGAGCGTGTGTTTGACATGTGTGAGTTCCTGGGTTTATTCCAAACCCCAGCACCAAAAACCCCTCCACAAAACAGTGAGAAACTCTTTTCCCTTCATTTGATCCTTCATCCCTTTTCCCACCACCAAATGAGGTAAATTGCTCTTCTGTCATCCCCATGGGCAGAAAAGCAACACACAAAGAACAAAGCACAAAGAATGATAAAGTTTTCTTACCTCCTGTCGCAAAAATAATGTATAGAGCAAAATCTTGAGGACTATTCTCAATCTGTCAATAGGGAAAAATGAACAAACATGATTTTTTTGTTTTCATTTGATGTTTTTGAAGACAACCAGACCAAAATTATGCATCTGTGTGCTTTCTTTTTCACTTGTGGGCATGAAATCTTCTATGATCCCCTAGGAGTAATGTGATCTATCAGGGCATATTTAGTAACATGTCATGCACAGGGAAGTATCCTTCAGAGATGAAACCGAATTTATATTTACATATTAACTGGTCTTTTCAGAAGAGTAAAATTATATGTCTGTAATTAAATTGTGTTCAAAGTCTTTATAGCTGTTTAATCATAAAGATTACCTTAAATTTTTGGAGAAGTTGCTTGATTACTGCTTCAGTTCTCATGTTACTGTTTATTCTGACTTTAGTTTCTGATCCAAAGGCTGGGGTAAAAATCGATGTCTGTGGGAAAAAATCTTATAAGTCCTTAAAGTTCTATAAAAATAATAGTATATTGAGCTTGAAGAATATAGGATGAATGAAAGTGATACTATTCCAATATTTCATAGAATTCTCAAGTAATTATGGATTTAATTTAGTCCTAACTATATACCAAAATTATTCTAAACTCTTTATTAATTTTGTAACTATGATAAGTAAAATTAATTTTAAATTCTATGATACAACTGAAATTTGTTCAAATAAACAGGAAGAAGTGAGAAAGAATAGGGAGTCACAGGTAAGTAGCTGATAGTATGTGTATACTCAACTTGGGAGAAAAACAATTCTGTGTGTAGCACAGAATAAAAAAGGGAAAACATTTTACTTATTACATAGAAGAAAGTAAAAAAGAATGTCATAAGATGTATATTTAAAAATAAAAAATGATATGAAGTAAAGGTTTGTTTCCATGTTTCATTTATACATGCAATCTCCAAGTGTTCCAAAACTCAGCAGAAAGGGGTGGATCCAGATGTGAAGATGACTGGGTATTGGGTTGGTTCAATGGAATGTTAGATCAATGAGCCATAAACTGTGAGGTCACTATAAAGATATAGATACAATTAGATGGTATGTATAGTCCACTGGTGTTAAGAAAACAATCCAGATATGTAAACAATCTTTCTGGGAGGATATATGGTCTACACCTGGGACAACCTTTAGTAAATTTGAAAAAATTCTATGTGGACATTTTAGTGCATGGTTGAGTCACTCTTTCCACAAATGAGCAGAGCTCATGAGCTGTCTAGAGAACCATACATTCACACTGCACTATGATGAGGTGAGGCTGTGTTAGTCTGAGGTTGTTTATATAACGAAGCTTCATAGAGTATGACAACAGCACTAGACGAGGATTCAGAAGATCTGGGTTCCAGCATCTACTAACTCCAATGCTGTCAAATTACTGCATGCCTTGAACTCTTATTCATTTCAGTGATGAAATAGATTTGGAATCTTGGTGTTAGACAATTCTGGATTCAAGTTCAGAATTACCTAACATCATTGTGACCTCAATTAATTTGTATGTAAAGAGAAATAATGGTTTCCACTTCATCGAATAGTTTTAGTGATTAATGAGATAATTTATTAAAATCTATTTAAAACCCTTTAAATGCACATACAGAGTGTCCAATAAATGTCAGACATATGAATACCATTACTTTTTAAAATTGTAAGCTAAACTGAGTGGTGCAGTATTGTCAGTATAATAAACAACATGACTTAAATCATATTAGTGGAACTGTAACTCACTTCATAGTTATAGAAGTGTCCATTAATAGAGGCCCTGTGGAACTGTTGATCTTTTCTTTCCATCATTAGAGGCTTTGTCCTTTTTCTCACCAGGGCTGTTTCACTCATAGTTCTGTAGAGGAATGGGGATTCTGGTTCTTCATCTACATAAGGCTTCAGAGTACTGCTTTGACAAGATAAATAGTCTGGGAAGAATAAAGATTAAAAGCCAGTATCACTGAGCCACTTGTCTTCTTGCATCTTGATTGGTATATACTTTCATTAAATTTAGAAATATTGCTTGCTATTTTCCAGACATTTAAAACATTATAGTCTTCTACCTGGCCATATACATATAATTGTCTGAGACTGACTGGAGAATATTCTGTCAATGAATTGTATCTCAGGTTAATGATCAATTTTAATTTATTGTGAGTGAGAGGTGAATTATATAGACTTTCAAAATCTTTAAGATAGCAAAAATTTATATTCTATCAGTCTGAACTCACAGTATTTGAAGCAGCTTGTCTATGAGCACAGTACTTAGAAATGATGAGATCAGATCAGGATCATTGTTTTACTTTGTTACTGTTACCTTCCCTTAGAAGAAAAACACTGGGCCAAAGCCATTTATATGGAATTCAGAGCCTAAAAAGATTTTGTTCCCAACTTTTGTGAAAGCAAAAGTAGCAATATGCTTTATATTAGTGCCTGCTAGTAATATATGACAGAGATAATTCACATAATATTCTTTCCCAAATACTCCAGGGATGTGATGATTTTTTCCCTTAATTGACCACTATCCTGCTATTTTTTTTTCCCACTGGGGAATACATGTTCAACAATGATCCATAGTCCATTAATTCAAATTAGGTTGCTGTGTCATTCCAATTTCTATAGTAGGTTTTAGTATATGAAATTATAGTACAGCAATTGGCTGACCTGCTATCTTTTGGGTGGGCACAGAGTTTAATAGAAATGGATTAGCTAACATGTATTTCTAAGCTAACAAGCAAAAGATTCAAAGCTGCCTTCTGCATCATCTTTTCCAGTTTCCTCAATTAAACATTTTCTTCTTAAGAATAGTGCCATCTAGTGGCAAATGTGTTCCATTTTACTTTGGGATTTTTTTTCTTTTATTGAGTTTATTGGTACATTTTAGGTATACAGTAAAATTACATTCATTATTGGGATCTTGTACCTTTACATGACAGGTCTTGGTTCTCATTTTTTTCTCCTTGTCCATGCCCTCCCTTCACCCCTTCTTTCCCTCCTATTTACAAACACTTTATTTTTTTCACTTTTTCATTTTGTCATATTTTTTTCTTTTCCCATTTTACCTTTCCCCTACCCTCCCCATTTTCCCCACACCTTTAGCCATTTTCTTCCTATTTCACATTGTCAATTATCTCATTAGGATCTTATGTACTATTATAGCTTTTATAGCTTTTCACACCAGAGAAACTTCATCTCACAGTTTATAAAGGGTTTCTGTCCATAATTAGCTGGACCCAAGGAAGGATGACAAGGTAGGCTGGCATCACAGAAGAGATATAGTTAATGGTGGGCAGAAGGTAGCTAAGCAAAAAGAGAGAACTGCAGCTTTTTCTATCCCTTATATCTTTTCTAGGCTACTTAGGGGTAACACTCACACCCTTAATCCTAATGCCCTTGTTCCTAATATTGTACCATGAAACAATTCCAGGGTCACACACTATAGATCCAACCACCTCTGAAAACGTCCCCACCTACAACCACATGAAGCTTTGAGGGGACATGTAAACAAATCCATAACACTTATGTTATTCCTCTTTAGATCATCTAGCAGCTTATGTATTGGTTTTTCATGGTCTCTTGCTATTTTTAACGTCTTTCATTTGATGATCACTACCTGCAAGCCTGTCTTCTGTGTCTGATAATTTATCTTCACAATGGTTGATTCTGCTACATATACTTTCAAAATAATTTTAATCTCCTGGATATCTGTTTGAGCCTATTTTATGGAATTCAGTTCTTTCCTATGTTGAAGTTCTTTACTATGTTTCCATCATTTTCTTAAGCTCCTCTCTACATTTTTTTTCTGTACTCTATATTCACTATGTTCCAATAATGAATGTAACTGTACTGTATATCTAAAATGTACCAATAAACTCAGTGAGGAAATAAAAAAACAGAAAATGACAAGACACAGAAGCAAGATGAAACCCCTGACCTCCAGCTAATTCATAGCAAATCCAGAGGCCACTGAGGTAATAGAAATCAAAAGCCACCCAGTTAAATCTTCTGAAACAGAAAGCAACCAGAAGTAACAAAGCACATGAATGAGTCTCTAGGAAAAAAAAATGCAAAAAACAGAAAAACTTAAAAATAATTTCCCAGATCACTAAAGAGATAGTGTCCATAATGAAGGGATTTTTAAATAATATTCCACTGTAATTAGAGCAGCATCATATTTCATCTTTTCCTAGTACTGGTAATTAAATACAAATAGATTTTTCTCTTTGGTGCCAAGATTTGGAGTTCTGCTTGGTTTCATGGATATCTTCAAGGGAATAATTGGAAGAGGCTATATAGTATGTAACATGATGTCAAGATCCCCAAAAGAAGAATCCTGAAGGAAAATCATGTTTGTTATGGGATCTGAAGAATAATAACAAGAAGCAAAATTGAGAATTGTTTAAAAAAAAACAAAAACTAAATATTAGAAGTTGTTGGCAAAACTTATGAGCAAATGCCAGCAGGATATTCTCGATAAGTCTGAACCTGTCTTGGTAACATCACAGCTCCAGTTCAGGAATATCATTCCTGCCACCCCAACTCATGGTTTAGTCACCAGCTCCTCCACGGATACCTATATATGAGAATTACAGGAAAAAAATTCACATAAAATACAAAATACCTTGACTGACAGTGGAGTTTCAGTTAATTACAGCTACCAATAATATTAGGATTAGTATCATCATCACTGTTATTACAACTACTAATGTCACATGCCACAGGAGCTGGCACTGTTCTTAAACATCATATGAGCACTATAGTGACTTAAGTTACTATATTCCTAGGAGTTTTTAAATAAGTATCATATAAAACAAGAGCATATTAAATAGTGGTGTGTAAAAGGCAGACATTTAGGAATCATCTTTACACTGGTTAAAAAAAATGTCTCTCCATTAACAAGATTTTGATACTAACCATCCCGAGAATTCCTTGTTTCAGACACTGGAATCTGGGTTCTGTCCAGATCAGTAATGTGATATAGATCATCAAATTCACCCCAGCGTGCCATTCTCCTGAAAAGCAATAAATCTTGGAAATGACATCAGTACCATTTGTATTAAAGCCTATGGCAGATTTCAAATTTACAATATTAAGCATAGTAGATGTAAACATTGTAAGTAGACATATTATCCAGATTTATACAATTTTGTGATATTATTAAAATTAAATTCATAGTGAAGCAATCAGTATTTGATTTAGACATTTTCTGTACTTTTGGGGAATATGTATTGACATTTTAACATAATAATTTGTCTAATATGAAACAAAGTTATATAGAGTCTATAAAATATATATATATATGTATATGAATGAGTTGGTAGGAACCAGTATGATCCACTTTATAAAGACATCACACAATAGCCTTAGGAGAATTTAGTCATAAATGTTCAGTCCACTAATATGTGGTGAGTACATATTTTAGAAGTGTTAGGGAAAGTGGCTCTAAAATAAGATACTGTACCTATTTATAAGGCCCTTAATGAAAGCAGTTTGCAAAACAGGAAAAAGTAGGAGAAACTTCTATGGTACAAAATTGTGATTTTGTAAAGAATCCTAGCAATTTTTAATAACCCTAGAATATTTACTGTAAAACCAGACAACTGTTTATTTTTACAGCAGCCTATCTCTCATTTTTATTTTGTTTATCTAGTCTGAAATGAGTAACTTAGTTTTTCTTGGCTTCAGAGTCCATATCTGGAAAACAGGAATGAAAATGAGGAAGGATAGGGCTGTTGTAAGGATTAAATGAGTTCATTTGTGTAAAAATCATTAAATCATACTCTGAACATAGTAAGCACTCAGTATGTTTCATAGGAATTATCATGATCATTCTTATCTTCATTGTCAAGCCAGTAATATCATCTGTATCCATTTCATGATGGGCTCCATTGGGGATCTTACTCATTCCTGGATCTCTCTAGATAAATACATACTACTATTATGGGAATGGCCAGCCCACTAGGTTTTTTCCACAATAACTTTTTTTTTTTGGTACTGGGGATAGAACTCAGGACCTTGTGCTTGCCAGGCAGGCACAGCACCACTGAGCTAGATTCCTGGCCCCATAAGAACTGTTTTATGACCAAAAAAGTCATCTACAAGAAATTTTGGTGTTAACTCTATTTGAATGTCACTAGTGTTAAAAATGTTTATTAATACTAATAAGTGATGGATTTGAAAAAAATCTTCCTTTTCCCCTTGACCTTTGAATTCTTTTGAACTCTTTTATGGCTATTATATCATTTGTTCCTCACAATAACCATAAGAAATAAATAACATAATCCTAATATATTTGCTAAGAAAATTTCCAGTAAGCTCTACTATGTAATTAAAATAAATGGCATAAACTCCAAGAACTACATGTAATGGCTTAACTCAAAGAACTTCTCATACCCTAATAATTCTTGTGGTATATAAAATTATTCATTTCCCTTAATCCATAACCAACTAATAATAAGAAGGGACCAGGTTTAATGATCATAACACAGGGTTAACAATGGCAGAAAAGACAAATGCCAGTGACAAGAAGAAATGAAACATGCAAAGTCCCCAGATACTACTTCATCTGGGCAACACTCACTTCCATGAGTGGGGACCAATGAACGGCACAAGTTCTTGGTGACTCCAGTGAACTAGTCAGATGTCCTCCTCAGTTTCTAAGTTTAGTAGCATGACACAAACACAAGTAATCAAACAAGGCCAGGACATTCAGTCTTTGGTCTCTCATACCATCCTGATATGAGGAAACTACTTTTGAGCTCTGGGTTGTGTGATGTGAATGCTACTCCATACCACTCTGCACATTACTAGGTACAAGGGCAGTTAGCAGAGTTTTCAAGAGAGATCTGGTTAAAATTTTAATATCAAATTAGTTTAACTTGTTCAAATACAGGATTTATATTGGTCTGACCAAACTTCAGGATGTGTACTACTTGAAAATTTAAACCCTAAGAAGGATTCTAATGATTTCCAAAATAAAATAAAGGAAGAAATTTGATAGACAAATACAGTGCAGTCAATTTCCTATGCATGTTGTAAGAAAATATAGTCCTGAAGTTCTTCAAATGTGCACCTGTCCATTTATTACTCTTTATCTCATTCAACTGACTTGTCTTAGTCACTTTGTCACAAGGAAAAAATACCTGACACCCAAAATTTACAGGAGGACAGTTTTATTTTGGCTCACAGTTTGTAGAGGTTTCAGTCCACAGTCAGCTGGTTCCAAGGCAGGACAACATCGCAGAGGAGAAGCTGCTTACCTCATGGCAGCAGCATAGCAGAGAGTCAAGGGAGGAACCAGGGAGGGAGAAACACTTTCTGGGTTGAGCACACAGTGACCTGCTTCTTCTGAACAGACCTTGCTTGCCTCCTCCTAGCAAATCACCTGTGATGCCCACATGATCCTATCACTTTCCAAGCTCATGGGGCCAATTTAGACCTAAATCAAAGCATGACAATGCTGACTTTGGAAAGATCCTAGATATAGAAATGAAAACTAGTGCAAGCAAAAATAACTACAGTGTAGCTGGGATTTTCTCCATTTTTAAATAAAAAAGTTTTCAAAAGAAAGCATTTGGCTCAATATCAGAGATCAAAATACTATCCAGAGTCATCAGAACAAAGAATTGCAAGTGGTTTTGTCTTAAACCAACTGATGTATTTTTAAAGCATCTCCAACTCCTATTCAGCTGATAACTCATCAGTGTGACACATTTCTAACATAATTAAATAAACTAGAATGACAAGACTCTCTCTAAGATTTTCTCAAAGGATGGTCTAAAAGACATGGCTCAGCCCTCCTGTCACAGAGTACATGATGTCTCCATCCTTGAAAGCACAATGCTTCTGGAGGCAAGAGAACAAGTGCTAAATTGTGCCCACAGGGGATAAAAGTATGGGAAAAGAAGCATGTGGGATGTTTAAAGTGTGGATATAGTCAATTTTTAAAATGCAATTTAATAGGAGTTGGGGCTGGGGATTTAACTCACTGGTACCATGCCTGCCTGGCAAGTGCAAGGTCCTGAGTTTGATCCCAACAATAACAACAACAACAACAATTTAATAGAGGCTCAGAATTTAAATGAATCACTGTAAGGGTCATAACCAGAATGAGGATGTTTAATATTGGATTGAAACAAATACTACCTTAGATGGCTATATATCCTAATAGAGAACTAGAGGTCAGGGAAAAGCCATTCAAAATTATATTGCACCTTCCAACCTGAATGTTCAGCTGGCTCTCACTGAGTACTGCTGAGATTGAATCTTGCTTGTGTGTGTGTTGTGTTATTTGTCGTCTCTCTGTGTATGTATAAGAAGAGATTTTTTTTTTCTTCCAATTCTTGCTGAATAGAAAGATCTGATATACTGCACAAGTGCAACTCAAATATTCTTTTAGCAAGGTTAAGGGCAGGTGGATACAATTTTATAGGTAATTTTTTTTTTTTTCTGGTACCAGGGATCAAGCTTGGGACCTTGTGCTGGCAAGGCAGATGACGGAACCACTGAGCTAAATCCCCAGCCTGATTCTTAACTTTGAACAATAAGAGATAACTCCTGTTTGCTTCCCATAAATTTCTGATCAATAATGAGAGATGCAAATAGGCTTAATAGAAGGTGCATCAGGAAGATATTATTTTATTATCTATTGCAGTATATGGAGAGGCATCAATATTACCTTTTCCACCTGAGCTCTTGAAATTCATCCCAAAATTCAGGATTGATAGGAAGAAATTGACTATGAGAAATTAAAACATGTGTGGATAGCCATACAGAATAATGATGGTTTAATATGATACTATATTGTATCTCTTAGACATCTCCTTTTAACCTTCAACATTTATTAGACTTCTACAAGTCAGTAAGTTAAGATGCATCAGAAAGAGCTGGCTGCTCAAAGAACTTTGCCATGAGTTTGTAGGCAATGTGAAGTATGATAATGAAGTTTGTGAATTCACATCCTATACTTTAAAAAGCAGGGTGGATGGCAACTGCTCCTTTGAAATGAGGCTCCTCATATTGAAATCATTAACTACATCAGTCATGTAGTACCTGAAAGGGATTCAGGCAGGGCTTCACCAGGCTACCCAAGACTATGGCTTCCCTTCTGCTTTTTCTTATGTATTAGACCCTATGCCCATTAATAATCCTTACTTTGGGTGGAATTCCAGTCAGAGTGACAGATGGAAAGATAGTTGTCAAAAAAAGCAAAAGTATTTTAACCTCAGATTTCTGGAGACCTCACTTGATAATACACTTCTAGCCCCTATATGTCATGGCCACTGGGCTGCAAAGCTGATTCAAGTGTGCTTCAAGTGGAGGACCACACTGTAGAGGGGTGAAAAAAAACCCAGAATGAGCTCTAGAGGTGATATACAAAGGTTGTTAGTGTAGTTAGTATTGACTGAGGGTTCATGAAAGGCTTTTGGGAGAATGTGTTACCTGACCTGAGTCTGAACAGGTAAATTATGTAGAAGCAGGTGGACTTCCAGGCAGAGTCAGGTAAGTAAGAAACTTCAGGTTATATTTAGAGAATTGAAAAATGTTTAGAATTGCTGGAGCATAATGTTTGAGAAATACTGGCAAGATCAAAATCATAATGGGGCTTAGGTATTTTATCTAAAGGAAAACAGACTTCCTTTAAGGTGATACCGGGATTTCCTTAGCTGGGGCTAAAGATCTGGCTGGGCTGCTCTGTCTCCATCCAGCCTCTGACGCACCAAGTTCATCCAATAATAGATGGAAGGGAGAAGCGTAAGAAGAGGAGGCTGAGTATCTCAAAGCATGTGCACAGGGAGGTGAATTGGAAAGCTAGGATCAAAAAGGAGGGAAGAAAAGGAGAAAGATAGAAAGAAGTTTTATAAATATGATTCTTTCTGGGAATATTTAGTAATTTTCCTGAAAATTCTTAAGGTCTAACTACAAATCAACTCAACTTGGATATTCAGGAACAGCTGCATAACCTATACAGGGAGCTGTTCTGTGCACTTAAATTCAAATGCACTCTGCTGTGCTGCTCTAATAGGAGCAGGACAATCAAGTAGAGCATAATGTCTCTTTTCTAGAAGTAGCGACAGTAGTTAGTTGCAAGAAGAGAGGAAATTTAAATTTACTGCCGCCCCCCCCCTTTGGAGACCAGGCCATGGCTAATCCAATTCTGCTTTTACATATTATCTCTTCCAGGGAGGGAGTGCAGACTTCCAGGAGAGAGGCCAAGTAGCAGAGGGCTGTGAAGCCCAGAAAACAGAAGTTCAGTCCAGTCCTGCTGCATGATACCTGGCACAAATTACCTGACCTTGAAGAGCCTTGGATTTGAACACCTAATTCATGAAGTGACTGGAGGATTTTATGAGGCCATGTATACGTATGGGCATTTACACACAAGCATAACTCCCCTCTGTAAGAGCACATGCCACAGAGGGAAATATGAAGATCATCAAAAGAATTAAGAGCATGGAAGATAATTTACCCTTTGCTGGAAAAAGTGTCTGATAACTTCAATGTGGTAAAAGAACAGACCCGCTTTTCATCTTGAATCTTCAGCTGTATAGGTTGTTTTACTCCCCAGAAAATATCCAGCATCCCTTCAACAATTAGTTTCCCATCTTCAGTCTAAGGAAGAAACCAATAGACTCCATAATTTTTCTTATAGTCCTTACAGAAGATACATGTTTTAACTGAAGATGTAGAAATTAAGTCCATAAGAAATGTTAATAGATTAGAAAATTCCAAAGAAAGATTATTTGGCTTCTTGATTAGCTGAAAAATAATTCTATTTTTGAAACATTCTTATATTGTTGGAAACATCTATACCTTGCAGAAGGAATGTCATATTGTAATGGCGTGTCCACCAGAGGGCATAGTACATAAAAATGTTTTCTGGACTCTGATTCTCAAGTGAAATTCTAATGCTTTAATTAACAAAATTAAAGTACTGAAGTAGAAATTAGAATAAACAGCTACTGGGAAACTTGGCAGCTATTTGCTCATTTCTAAATGAGCAAGTAGGAAGAATTTATGACTCATTGATGATATCTGTGGCGAAGAAAGCATTCACATTATACCAAAAGGAAGGGAATTAAACCAAAAAGGAAGGGAAAAAGAATAAAAAGGTAGGTCAGGGATTTAGCTCAATGGTTCTACCTCCTGCCTCACAAATGCAAGGTCTCAAATTCAGAAAAAATAAAAAGAATAAAAAGGAAAATCAAGGGCTCCTTGTGTAGTAGGTTGACAGTTGCTCCCTGAAAAACACTTTCTAGCTTCAGGAGCTTCCTGAACTATTTTTCAACAATTTAAAATTTATTCTTATTATGGTAAAATGCAGAGTAATTGTAATATAACTCACTCGTGTTACAGATACATCATGATTTATTTGAATAATCTGCTATTGGCTTAAAATATCTTTAAATTTTCTCCATAAAAAATGATGCCAAAATGAACATCCTTCTCTACATATCCTGCTGCATTTGTAAGAAAGTATTATGATAGGGCTGGGGATTTAGCTCAGAGGTGCCACTACCTGCCTTGGAAATAGAAGGTCCTGAGTTCAATCCCAGGTTCAAAAAAAAAAAAAGTATTTCTAAAGAAATTGCTCTTCAAAACATACTAAATTTTCTTTTTAAAACAGAAAGCAAATATGTAATTAAAGTTATTTTAAAATGCTTCCCTATCTCAAAAATATTTAGAAAGTCACAGCTGTTTCAGGCCTAGTGTGTTGTGATACAGTCTAAAAATGAAAATTGGAATCAAGCCAAAGATTCACCTATTTCTCCCCAATCCTTGTGCTGCTAGATTATAGATTCTAACACAACCTGACTCCTCTGTAGAAAAAAACCATAGAATTTTTTCCCCTGTGAATCAAACCATGTTAAATTTCTTTGGTGAGCTTACCTGTCCACATAAAATATGCAGATTTTTCTGGTCCTCATAAAAAATGTTATAGGTATTCAGTAAAGAATTAAGTTGTTCCCTAAAAAAAAATATTCAGTTACAGTTAATCTTAGTTTTATAGTAGTAAAAGACAACAATAGTAATTTTAGGTCACAAAGGTATGAGATAGAAAAAAATGGTGAATGGAATCCTTATTTGTGTCACTTTAACTTATTGTAGGTCAATGAAAATTAAAGCACTCTTAGTATGTTAGCAGACACTGGAATGCTAATTCATAGATAAAAATCCAAGAAGGGAAAGCAGAACAGGAGTAGTGATGAAAGTGTACTGCAGCAGAAGTTGTCCAGGAAACAAATTTGGTTTCACATTTCATATTATGTTTTCTAACATTTAACCAACCTCAACTAAGCACGCAGCATGTACCTGATGGGGGTGAAACAGTGGTTAAGGAGCGAGTTCTCCCTACTTGGAATCGGATTCCTCTGGCATGGGGACCCCTGTCCCTGCCACACTGTCCTTGCCAGTGTCACACAACCTGAGAGAAGTGCTCATTGTCTCTTACCTGGATCATTGTTGGGGCTTCCGAAAATGCTAGCTACATCTGCTGTGTATTCTTAACAGCAGGAATTATTTTAGTGCAAATCTGACCATCTCTCCAAGGCTCAAAATTATCCAGTACCTTTCATTACTCACAGTGAAATCCAGCACTTTACAATGACCTAAAAGGCTGAATGTGATCAGTCTTTGGCTAAAGAGTAGCAGGAGCTTCTCTTTTCTTTACTTACTACACACAGTCCTCTGGCTCCTTGGTGTTCTCGGACAATGTGCACTCTCTCATCTCAGGTTTTGGAACCTACTGCTCTCTCTGTCCAGAATGATGCTCACCATCATCACCTTGCTACTTCATTCATTTTCTTATTTAATCAGAAGCCACCTTCAAGATGTGTTTCTTGACCCTCACTCTAAAAGCTTACCTTCTCCTAACACTACCTTCTTCCTATCTCACTTTTCTCCTTTACTTCTGCTCCTGAGACATCTTCTAACCTTCATCTTCCCACTTTTACTTATTTATCCTATGTTCTGTCTTCTCTACTAGAACATAGTACGGTGAGGGGAGGGAAGTTTATGTGCTTTGTTCACACCTTATCTGTCCCAAGTAGAGTTCATGAATTGTAGTTGAAATGTAATTATCAAAACATTCTTCAGTGCCACCAGATCCAGTAAGGACCCAAGGACCCCGAAGGAGGTCTCCCCAGCTGCCTGCCCAGGACCACCCGGCAGGTGTGCAACCTCCCGGACTGTGTGCCACCAGATCCAGTAAGGAAGGTAGCCGCCCAGGTGCCCTTGAAACACCCCCACGACCTGCTCCCCTACCCCTGTTCTCAAAACTCTTGATTGGGCCAGTCCTTGGACCCACTCTACAGAGGCATAGGTGCTCATGAAGGGTAGTTTTCTGAGCTCCAACCCAAGGACCGAAGGAGGTCTCCCCAGCTGCCTGCCCAGGACCACCCGGCAGGTGTGCAACCTCCCGGACTGTGTGCCACCAGATCCAGTAAGGAAGGTAGCCGCCCAGGTGCCCTTGAAACACCCCCACGACCTGCTCTCCCCCACCCCACCCCTGTTCCCAAACCTCCTGATTGGGCCAGTCCTTGGATCCACTCTGCAGAGGCATAGGTGCTC
>NW_022900947.1:58171746-58200586 GCF_012274545.1 Fukomys damarensis
GGGACCTGCCATTGGCTAGCCAAGACCAGGGGATTTGGGTCTGCATATGGCTGTATATGTGGTATATATAATATCACAACAGAGACATAGTCTGAAAGAGGCCGTTGACATTCTTTTATTTTTTCTTTTCCTCATTCCACCCTAAAATTTCTTTCTTTTTTCTGTCTGCTCTCTCCAACTCTGTCTCTTGCTCCACCATATTACCCCTCATCTCCCTTTTTATTCCTGCTTCTGCCCTAACTCAGACTTCTTCTTTTATTATTTTTCCTTTGGGGGGGGCGTTTTGGGTTTTTTTTTTTTGTTGTTTGTTTGTTTGTGTTTTTTTCTTTATGTTCTTTTCTCCAGTCATTTTACCTCACTCATGGCTCCATAGCTTCAAGAATACAACATACAGGAACCTATGGGACACAATGAAAGCGGTTCTATGGGGAAAATTCATAACATTGAATGCCCACACTAAGAAAACAGAGCGGGCTCAAATAAACAACCTAATGATGAAACTTAGACTCCTAGAAAAACAAGAGCAAGAAAAACCCAAAGCAGTAATAGCTTTGTAAAGATAGTAAAGTCATTCTACACTCTCTGGTTTCACTTCAAACCTGCTCCAGTTCTTTCACTTATCTACTCCTCTCATCCTAACTCAGAGAAATCAATGCAATAGAAACTAAGAAAATCATACAAAAATAAATGAAACAAAGAGCTGGTTTTTTGAAAGAATAAATAAAATCAACAAACCCTAAGCTAATCTTATCAAAAAAAGGAAAGAAAAGCTCAGATCCATGCAATCAGGAATGAAAAAGGTGAAGTCACACCAGATCCAATAGAAATCCAGAAGATCATGAATACCTACTTTGAGAATCTGTACTCCAATAAAATGGAAAACACAGAAGAAATAGACAGATTTTTAGATACTTATGAATTACCAAAGTTGAACAAAGAACATAAAAACATTTAAACACCCCAATTACAGTCAGTGAAATTGAAAATAGGAAAAGAGTTAAGCAAGACATACAGACAGATTTCCAGCTCACCAATGGCAAACAGTAGGACAAATGAGGATGAAAAGTCTGATAGTGAACCAGCAGCACACCCAGGACCCATAGCATAGGAGGTAACAAAACAGATAAATCAGGCTCTAGAAAAATTCAAATCAGAAATAATTTCCCAGTTAAACAGAGAGATGATGAGCAAAATGGAAGTCATGATTCAAGACAAAGAATAATAGACCAATCTCCTTAATGAATATAGATGCAAAAATCCTTAATAAGATACTAGCAAACAGAATGCAGAGGATTATCAAAAAGATCATCCATCCAGACCAAGTCGGATTTATTCCAGGGATACAAGGGTGGTTCAACATATGAAAGTCAATAAATGTAATACATTATATTAACAAAGTCAAGAACTCTTCACAGAATTAATGACAGAAAACTTCCCAAACAGAAGGGAAGAATTAGACACAAAGATAAGTGAGACATATAGAACTCCAACTAGCCATGATAAAAAAAAATCTACACCTAGACATTTAATAATCAAGATCCCAATCCAACAGAAAAACAAAATACTACACCGCAAAAAATTAGAATACATGGTCTATACCTCAACTTAATAAAGGCTATCTATGAAAAACCAATAGCCAACATAATATTAAATGGCCAAAAACTGAAAACCTTCACATTAAAATCAGGAACAGGACAAGGATGCCCATTATCACCACTCCTCTTAGAGTTCTGGAAGCATTAGCTACAGAAATTAGACAAGAGAAAGAAATTAAAGTAATAAAGATAGGAAAGGAAGAAATTAAACTGTCATTATTTGCTGATGATATCAAATACCCAAAAAACTCTACCAAAAGACTTCTAGACTTAATTGACAGATTCAGTAGAGTATCTGGATACAAGATGAACACCCAAAAATCAATAGCCTTCTTATACACAAATAACAGACTCACTGAGAGAGAAATAAGGGAAAAATTCCTTTTACAATAGCATCCAGACAAATGAAGTATCTAGGAATCAATCTAACAAAAGAAGCAAAAGATCTCTATGCTGAGAACTATAGCACTCTGAAAAAAGAAATTGAAGAGGATATAAAAAAATGGAAAGAAATCCCCTGCTCCTGGGTAGAAAGAATCAACATAGTGAAAATGGCCATACTACCAAAAAAACTAGAAAGGAATCCAAAAATTCATTTGGAACCATAAGATACCTAGAATAGCAAAAGCCATTTTAGGCAACAGACACAATGCACCAGGTATAACAATTCCCAATTTGAAACTATACTACCAAGCCACTGTGATAAAAACAGTATGGTACTGGCAAAGAAACAGGCCTGAGGATCAGTGGAACAGACTGGAAGACACAAAAAGAAATCCAGATGTACTCAGCTACCTCATCTTTGACAAAGGAGCTGACCACCCCCACTAGAAGAAAGATATCCTCTTTAATAAATGGTGTTGGAAAAACTGGATTTCAACTTACCACAGATTAAAACTAGACCCTTATCTTTCACCATGCAGTAAATTAAAATCGAAATGGATTAAAGATCTAAATATTAAAACAGAAATATTAAACTTGCTGGAAGGTAAGTTAGGCAGAACTCTAGAAGACATTGGCATAGGAAAAGACTTTATGAACAGATCCTCAGTAGCACGGGAACTAGCAGATAAAATCAACAACTGGGATCTTATCTTATTAAAAAGCTTCTGTACTGCAAAGGAAACCATCACCAGAACTGAGAGACAACCAACAATGTGGGAAAAAAATTTTACCAGCTGTTCCTCAGACAGAGGACTATTATCTAGAATATATAAAGAACTCAAAACAATCCGCCCCCCCAAATAAAAAGATCCAATTCAAAAATGGGCAGGCATTTCTCAGACAAAGAAGTAAAAGCAGCAAGTAAATGTATGAAAAAATGTTCCACATCACTGATCATTGGAGAGATGCAGATGAAAACAGCACTGAGATTCCACCTCACCCCACAAAAAACAGCTGCTGTCAACAAATCACACAATAACAAATGTTGGCAGGGTTGTGGGGAGAAATGAACCCTTCTCCATTGTTGGTGGGAGTGGGGACTGGTGCAACCACTATGGCAATCAATATGGAGATACCTGAAACAGCTGGGGCTGGAGGTTACATTTGACCCAGCCACCCCTCTGCTGGGTATCTTTCCAAAAGGACTAAAAGAATCATATCACAGAGAAGTATGTGCACCCATGTTTATAGTGGCATAGTTTGTAATAGCTAAAACTTAGAAACAGTCTATTTGACCATCAGTTGGAAATTGGATGAAGAAGAGGTGGTTTTTCTATAAAATTGAATATTACTCAGCCATAAAGAATGAGAAAATAGATTCATTCATAGGAAAGTGGATACATATTGAAGATATACTCTTAAGTGAAATAATAAGGCACATATGTGTAAATACCAAGTAGTTTCTCTGGTGTGAATAATCTGCAATAATACAGAAGATCCTAATAAGACTACTGACATTGAGAAATGGGAAGAAAGGAGCTAAAAGTGTAGGGAAGGTGGGACAGGTAGTGGAAGAGTAAAAAGGGAAAAGAAAAAAATGTGAGATAATGAAAAGATAGAAATAAAGTGGTTGTAGGTGGGGAGGGGAAGAGGGGGTGAAGGGAGGGCAGGGACAAGAGGGAAAAATGAGAACCAAGACTTGTCATGTAGAGAGAGAGGTACAAGATCCCTACAATGAATGTAACTGTATTGTAACCCTTAAATGTACCAATAAACTCAACTAAAGCTGGAAAAAATAAACAAACAAACAAAAAACATTCTTATTCTGAAAACCATTAACAGCAAACAAGAAAGAAAAGCCTGTGTGTGTGTGTGTGTGTGTGTAATCATTTTTATGGAGAAAACATCCCATGACAGCACAGTTCTAAATATATAAGTCACCAAAATCCCCTTGATCCTTAATTTCCTATCTCATTTGAATACTGGCTTCATGTGAGCAGGAAGTTTGGTCTCTTTTACTCACTGATGCATTTCCAGTACTTAAAGAAGCAGCTTGCTCAGAGTGATCTCTTATTCAACAAACATCAACTGAATATTGAATGGCAGGATTCATAGTATGCTGATTCTTACACATTTAAAGCCATGAAATATAATTTTTCCCCATTAAGCTTATCAGCACATTTAAAGCAAACAATACAGTTACATTTATCATTGGGATCTTGTACCTTTGCATGATATATCTTGGTTCATTTTTTTCCCCATACCCCTGCCCTCCCTTCACCCATCCATATTACAAAGACTTTGTTTCCATTTTTTTCCTTTTTTGCATTTTTTTCTTTTCCCTTATTTTCTTTTCACTCCACTTCCCACTTTCCCTTTAGCCATTTTCTTCCTACATCACACTATCAATTATGCCATTTTAACCTTATTTACACTTTAGTGTATCACACCAGACAAACTATTCACTATTTAATCAAGTGAGTCCTATTTATTTCACTTAAGAGTATAGCCTCAAATATGCATCCACTTAGCTATAAATATCCCTAGTTTCTCATTCTTTATGGCTGAGTAGTACTCCACATCATAGAAAACCCACATCTGTTTTATCCAGTCCCCAGTTGATGGGCTTTTGGGTTGTTTCCAAGTTTTAGCTATTACAAACTGTGCCACTATAAACATAGGTTTGCATATATCATTGTGGTATGATTCTTTTTGAAAGATATCCAGCAGAGGGACACCTTTCTCAAATGGGACCTCTAATCCTAGTTCTTTGAGGTATCTCCATATTGATTTCCACAATGGTTGTACCAGTCTGCACTCCCACCAACAATGGAGAAGGGTTCCTTTCTCCCCAAAGCCCTGCTAGCATTTGTTATTGGTTGATTTCTTGATAGCAGCCATTCTTTGTGGGGTGAGGTGGAATCTCAGTGTTGTTTTCATCTGCATCTCTCAAATGAACAGTGATGTTGAACATTTTTTCATATATTTATTTGCTACTTTCACTTGTTTGTCTGTGAAATGTTTGTTTACTTCAGATGCCCATTTTTGAACCACATCTTTGATTTTTTTTAGTTCTTTATATATTCTAGATAGTAGTTATTTGTCTGAGGAGTAGCTGATAATTTTTTTTCTACATTGTAGGTTGTCTCTTAACTCCGTTGGTGATTTTCTCTTGCACTGCAACAAATTTTAATACAATAAGATCCCAGTTATAGATTCTTTGTGCAAGTTCTCATGCTGCTGAGGATTTGTTCATAAAGTCCTCTACTATGCCAATGTCTTCAAGAGTTCTACCTAATTTATTTTCCAGTAAGTTCATTGTTTCTCTTTTGATATTTAGGTCTTTAATCCTGTTCAATTTATTTTAGTGCATGGTAAAAGATAGGGATCTAGTTTTAATTTTTAGCAAGTTGAAAGTCAGTTTTTCCAAAACATTTTATTAAAGAGGCTATCTTTCCTCCAGTGAAGATGGTTGTCTCCTTTGTCAAAGATGAGGTAGTTGAGTATGTCTGGGGTTGTTTCTGCATCTTTTAAACTATTCCATTGATCCTCTGGTCTGTTTCATTTCTAGTACCATAGTGTTTTCAGCACAGTGGCTTTGTAGTATAGTTTCAAGTTGGGGACTGTGATACCCCCTGCAATGTCTAGAATGTTGTCTAGAATGGATTTTCCTATTCTAGGTTTCTTCTGGTTCCAAGTGAATTTTTGGATTGTTTTCTCTAGTTCTGTGAAATATACTTTTGGGTTTTCAATCTGGATTGCATTGAATCTGTATAGTACTTTGGGAAGTATGGACATTTTCACTATGTTGATTCTTTCTATGCAGGAACAAGGGATGTCTTTCCATTTTCTTATATCCTCTTCTATCTCTGTTTTCAGAATGCTGTAATTTTTGGTGTAGAGATTTTTTGTTTCCTTCATTAGATTGATTCATACATGTTTCATTTTGGGAATGTTATTGTGAAAGGAATTGTTTCCCTAATTTCTCTCTGAGTGAGTCTGTTATTTGTGGACAAGAAGGCTATTGATTTTTGAGTGTTGACTTTGTATCTGGCTACTCTATGGAATGTCAATTGTCTAGAAGTCTTTTGGCAGAGTTTTTTGGGTCTTCAATGTAGAGTATCATATCATCAGCAATTAATACGTTTCACTTCTTCCTTTCCTATCTTTATTCCTTTAATTTCTTTCTCATGTCTAATTGCTGTAGCCAATGTTTCCAAAACTATATCAAACAGGAGTGATGATAATGGACATCCTTATCTTTTTCCTGATTTTAGTGTGAAGGTTTTCAGTTTTTGACCATTTAGTATGATATTGGCTATTGGTTTTTCATAAAGCCTTTATCAGGTTGAGATAAAAACCACCTATTCCAATTTTCTGCATGTTTTTTTTTTAAATCATGAATCAGTGTTGAATTTTTTGAATGCTTTTTCTTCATCTATTGAGATGATTCTATGGCTCTTGTCCTTGACTCCATTAATATAGTGTATTACATTTATTGATTTACATATGTTGAACCATCCTTGCATCCCTGGGATAAATTTGAAGTACTCAGGGTGTATGATCTTCTTGATTGCCCTCTGTATTCTGTTTACCAGTACCTTATTGCAGATTTTTGCATCTATGTTCATTAGGGAGATTGGCCTGTAGTTCTCTTTTTTTGGTTGGGTCTTTCCCTGGTTTGGGAATCAAAGTAACACTTGCTTCCAGGAATGGATCTGTAAGCATTGCTTTGCTTTCAATTTCATTGAAAAGTTTAGAGTAGTGGAAGTAGTTGTTCTCTAAATGTCTTGTAGAATTCAGTGGTGAAGCCAACAGGACCTGGGCTTTTCTTTGTTGGTAATGCTTTAATTCCATTTACCATTTCACTGAATGTAACTGAGGTGCTTAGACTTTCGATATCTTCTTCATTCTCCTTTGGAAATTCATATGTATCTAGGGATCTGTCCATTTCTTCTGTATTTTCCATTTTACTAGAGTACAGGTTTTTGAAGTAGGTATTGACGATCCTCTGGATTTCTGCTGGATCTGTTGTGACTTCATCTTTTTCATTCCTAATTGCATGAATTTGAGCAATTTTTTTCTTTTTTTGATAAGGTCAGCTAAAAGTTAATCAGTTTTATTTGTTCTTTCAGAAAACCACCTCTTCAATTTGTTGATTTTTTTTGTATTGTTCCCTTAGTCTCCATTGCATTAATTTCCACTCTGATCTTTATAATTTCCTCCCTTGTATGAGCTTTCAGTTTGTCTTGATCTTCTTTTTCTAGAAGCTTAAGGGTAAGCATTAGGATATCTGATCTCACTCTGTTTCTCTAGTATGGGCATTTACTGCTATGAATTTCCCTTGTAGAACTGCTTTCATTGTGTCCCATACATTCCTGTATGTTGTATTGACAGTATCATTTAATTGTAGAAACTGTCTAATTTCTTCTTTAATTTCCTCTTGTGACCCAATGGTTGTTCAGCAGGATTTTATTTAATTTCTTTGTGTTTGTGAAATTCTTGAGGTTTCTTAGGGTACTGATCTCCAGTTTAATTGCACTATGGCCTGACAATATACAGGGGATAACTTCATCTTCTTTGCATTTACTTAACCACGTTCTGTGAGCTAGCACATGATCTATTTTGGAGAATGACCCATGTGCAGCCAAAAATAATGCATATTCTGATTTTGTGGGGTGAAACACTCTGAAGACATCTATTAAGTCCATTTGTTCTAAGACTTGGTTCAGTTCTGTTATTGCATGGTTGATTGTCTAGATGATCTGTCTATTTGAGTCAGTGAAGTATTGAGATTCCCCACTACAATTGTCTTAGTTCTTATTTCATTTTTCATATCCATTAATATTTGTTTTGTATAGTTGGGGGCATTACTATTCGGTGAATATATATTTATGATTGTTATTTCTTCCTCTTATATTGTTCCCTTTACAAGGAGGTAGTGGCCTTCTTTGTTTCTCTTGATTAGTTTTGGTTTGAAATCTACTCTGTCTGCAAATAAGATAGCTACCCCCACTTAAAAATATCTTTTTTATAGGACTTTTTGCACTTGGAATTTTCCAAGGATCAATATACTCAACACAATTACTGTATAAAATAATTTTACAGAAATTGTTCCTGCTATGGTTCCATTTCTCAAATGAATTACTCTAAATTTTTAATGTCAATTGTGGGAGCCCACTGGCATTTGACATTGGAAAAGTAACTTCTTCTACCATTGAGGCATTGACACAATCTATGACTCTATTTGGCTTTTCTGACATGAGGGTCTCAGCTATGCAGATGAGATTGACCTGGAGCTCACTGTAATCCAGACTAGTTTTATGGGATTACGGGCATGCACCACCATGACCGGCTCAAGGACTTTGTTAAGTTTGACCTTTGATCTCCTCCCTAATATTGCTTGATGCTTCCTGTTGGCCTGCCTTTAAAAGGAGCTGTTTCTGTGTAATAAATCGGACCTCTTGTCTCCACACTATTGAGTGTGCTGTCCTTTCTCAATCCTCACTCCCCAACTCAGGTACGTTCATGTTGTGACGGCCGGACCGCCACAGTCAATGAACATTTCTGTTCTAAATATCATTGGGCATCCTGCTTTCATTTTCTTGGGTTCTTACTGTGGGATATTTCCTAAAAATGTACCACTGATAAAAAGTCTGCAAACACTTATAGCTCTCTGTTAGCACCAGAGCAGCATATACAAATTTCACTTGGAAGGCAACTCCTAATATGTTGACCTGTGAGTTTTGTGAGGAAAGCAAAGGAAGCTTTATATAATCTTATTCTCTCAGTTTGTGACAAAGTGCATTATACAGTTTGGTGTAAGCAACCTTCAAACTATCTACTACATGGCCATTTCCCCAGGGAGAAAATGTTTCTGTACCTGATACAGAGTCTGACCAAGTCTCTTTCCACTGAAATAAGTCTCCCAGTGAGCCAGGGAATTGGTGAGCTGTGGACCTGAACTTCCTGTTTTTGCAAACACTGTTTTATTGAGATCTTGCCATATGAAATTGTTTGCTTATTGTTTATGGTGGCTTTAATTGCTGCAACTTCAGAGTTAAGCAGTTGTGAGAGCAACCGTATGGTCCACAAAGCCTAAAATATTTGAAATCTGACTCTTTGCAGAGAAAACTGCCAATTCATTGTATAACACACAGTAACTGAGTACCATAGAAGTCTCCCCTGTCTTTCTCATCATGAGCAGGATCTTTTCGACTGAGTATTGATGGCACTTTCAAGGATGGGAGAATGGAAGGTTAGAGTTCAGTAACTTCAAATAAAGTGATAAATTAAAAAAGAAAATTCAGATCTGTGTGAACAATCACAGTAATAGTGAATGCATTCCAAACATGCTTTTTTTCTTAGTTCATTAGATACATGCCTTTATTTTTATCAGCACATCTTTGCTGTACATAACGATTGCATTTATTGTGTGGAGTTGGTACATGTACTTAACATATTTTAATTTTTTTGATCCCTGACCCCTCCCATCCCTCACTGCTCTTTCCAACTCTTGGTCCCATACCCATTTACAAGAGCTCTATTTCCATCATTTTCTTCAATCTTTTTAAAATCCCCTTTCTCTCTTTTTCTTCATCTTCACTCCATCTCTTATTCCCTTACCACTTGAGAAAGATATCCATATTTCCTCTTATCTTTTAGTTTACTCTTTACTTATATTTTGTGTTTATCTTATAAGAGAAACCATATGATATTTAAGCTTGCTTGTCTGATTTATTTCACTTAACATTATGGTCTCAAAGTGCAGCCATTTACTTATGAATACTTCAAGTTTATCCTTCTTTATGATAAAGTAGTACTCCATTGTGTGTAAATACCACAATTTCTTTATTAATCCATCTGTTGATAGATATGTAATTTATAAAATTTAGCTATTATAAAATTGTGCTGCTGTAAACAATGGGTATGCGTGTTTCACTGTAATATGGTGACTTTAACTCTTTTGGGAAGATACTTAGAAGGGGAATAACTGGGTCAAATGGGGCTTCTATTTTCAATTTTCAAAAAATTTCTTTTAATTGTGTATATCTTACCAGTCAGAGGAACTTATGACAATGCATAGTTTATGCACCTGATGAAATCATGGGTTTAACATAGCTCTGAGAATAAAGTGTTAACCTGTACCATCTAATTTTACTTGTTGGCAACTGGGGACATAAGGAGCTGAAGAGTTACTGTTAAATTGGTCATCTGCACCTGCTGACAAAGCCTGCATGAGTAATAGTCATTCATTACAGAAGCAGGGGGAATATGTGAGCACAGCTGAGAAGTCTCAGTCATATGTAGAGGGTGGGAAAGAGCATTAGGAAATCAGTGCTACTCACCTAGAACTTGGTAGGTAATAAGTAAGCAAGAATAACACAAAGAGCTTGCCAGACAAGGGAAACAACTTTCACAAGGGCATCAGGTTTGTGGAGAAAAATCAGAGTTGAGATTCTAAGGGTATATATATAAAATGGGGAATGGTGAGATATGAGCACTGGTATCATCTTTAAAACTTAAAATTTACTCTGAAGTCAGTGGACAGATAGTGAATGTTCTAGGCAAGCATAAAGCCTACCAGATGGAATGTGGAAGGTAGATTTCAGCATGAGACAAGATAGGGGCAGGAAGGTGAAACTGCTATCACCCTCTGTGGTAGAGGTGCAAGAATGAGGTTGATGCTCCATGGAGAGACAACTGAATGCCTCACATATATGGAAAGATCTAGAAAGTACCTCTTGGCTTAGGAGATTCAAAGCCTTATCGAGGCATCTCCATGTCAGAAAAAGGGACATTGATCAACTATACACAATAACCAAACAGTAGTAATTTTATCACAATTTTCAGAGCCCATTTAAATGAATCCTTTCCTAAAAAGAAAAAGACTATGCATCTTCCTTCCTCAGCTCCCAGATTTTCCCACCCAGTATAGACTAACTGCTTGCATAGGCTGTTCAACTGCCCTAATGAAACTTTAAAATGGTTGCTAAGAAATTGGTCCTACATCCTATCTTCTCATCTTCTCAGTTTATAAATATAACATGCCTGGAAGCCACAGAGAGGCCCAAAAAACAAACATAAGCTTTAAATATACTGTGTGAAATGAAAGAAACTATAAAATAAGAAAAGTCCAGGACCTGACAGATTCACCATTGAATTCTCCAAGAACTGTGAATGAGCCTCAAACTCTAACAAAACTGAAGGGGAAAGTGTATTCCCAAAGTCATCCTTGCAAGCTAGCATTACCTTGATTCCAAAACCAGACAAGGAGCCAACCAAAAAAGGGAACTACAGGCCATCTCTTTATTGAACATAGACACAAAAAATCCTCACTAAGATACTGGCAAATAGATAATGGAAAAGATCATGCATCATGACAAAGTAGGATTCATTCCAGGATGCAAGGATGGATGATTCAAAATATGCAAATCATTAAATGTAATGCATGATATAAACAGAAGCCAGGCCAGAAATCCCATGATCATCTCAATAGATGCATAAAAAAAATCTCTGACAAAATCCAACATTGACTTACAAATACCCTGAAGAAAATAGATATAGAAAGACTTTATCTCAATGGCAAATGCTATTTATGACAATCCTACTGCTAACATACTAAGTAAGGAAAGGCTAAAACCTTTCACTCTAAAATCAGGAACAAGACAAGAATGTCCCCTATCATCACTTCTGTTCAACACAGTACTGAAAATGTTAGCTAGAGCAATCACACAAAGAAAGAAATAAAAAGGATATGTGTAAGAAAGAAAGAAATCAAATTATCATTATTTGTAGTTGATATGACTCTCTACATAGAAGTCCCACAAAATTCCATCAAAAGACTCATAGAATTAATAACCAAATTCATTTATGTATAAGGATATAAAACCAACACAATAAAACCAGTAGTTCCTATACATCAATAATGAACTGAGAAAGAAATTAGAAAAATTGCCATTCACAATAGCACCAATAATTAAATACTTCGGAATTAATCTAACTATGGAAGTGTAAGGTTTGTACAAGGAAAACTACAGTACTCTGAAAAAGCAGAGGACATCAGAAAATTGAAAGACATCCCCTGTTCCTGGATAGGCAGAGCCAATATAGCCAAAATACTCCCAAAACTGAGATGCAGATTTAATGCAATCTGAAAATTGATATGTAAATTTAATGTAAACCCAATGAAAATACTACAATTCGTATAAAACCAGAACTGACTACAATAGAAAAGTAATCCTGGGCAACAGGAGCAAAGCAGGAGGCTTGAAAATACATGCCTTCAGGTAGTATTATAGAGCTACAGTGATTAAAAACAAAACAAAACATCAGCATGGTGTAGGGATAAAAACAGACTTGTGGACTAATGAAATAGAATTGAGAATCCAGAACTGACCAAGGCATATTCAGGTATCTGATCTTTGACAAAGGGGCCAAAAACATACACTGGTGGAAAGAAATCTTCTTTAATAAATGGTGCTGGAAAAACTGACTATTCACATGCATAATATTGAATCTAGACTCATTTATCTCATCATGTACTAAGCTAAAATCAAAACAAATCAGGGGCCAGGGATCTAGCTCAGTGGTTCTGCTGCCTGCCTTGCAAGTGCAAGGACCTGAGTTCTATCCCTGGTACCAAAACAAAAAACAAACAGATCAGAGATCCAAATGTTAAAATAAAAATAATCTGCTGGAAGTCAAAATAGGTAAAACTCTTGATGATATGGGGGTAGGTAAGGACTCTCTGAACAAAATCAAAATTGCACAAGAAATAGCACCAAGAATCAACAAATGGGATCATATCAAATAAAAGTTTCTGGACAGCAAAGGAAATAACCAACAGAATAAAGAGACAACATACAGAATGGGAAAAAGTTTTCAGCTATTCCTTGGACAGAGGACTACTTCTAGAATATATGCAGGCTCAAACAAATCAGACACTCTCAAAAATAAAAGACTGTAATGAATAAACACTTCTCAGAAGTAGAAATGGTCAATAAATAAATGTAAAAATATTCAATACTCTTGGCTATTAGAGAAATGTAAATTAATACAACACTAAGATTCCATCCTATTCTAGAAAGAATGGATGTTATCATCATCAAGAAATCAAATAATAACAAATGTTGGTGAGACTATGGGGAAAAAGGAACCCTTATACATTGTTGGTAGGAATATAAGCTAGTACAACCAGAATGGAGATCAGTATGGAGATTTACCAGAAAACTAATAATAGAAATTTCATTTCACTTAGCTATTCCCCCTCTAGATTATCTTCCCCTTCTAGATAACATATTACATTGATACATGCATAGTCATGTTTATAGCAGCATAATTAATAATAGTTAAATCTTGGGAGTGGCCTATATGTCTATAAAAGATGAATGAAGAAAATATGATATACATGTGCACAATGGAGTACTACTCTGTCATAAAGAAGTGTAAATGAATGGAGGCATCTTGAGGCCATAATCTTAAGTGAAATAAATCATACACACAAGCGTATTTTGTCATTTTTCTCATGTCAGAAACCCAAAGCATAAATAAAAAAGGGAAAATAAAATATAGGTAATAGAAAATAAGGAGATATATCTTTTGCAAAAGGGACCAAGAACTAGAGGGAGATGTGAGCAAGGGGAAGGAAAGGCAATGAAAAAGAATCAAGATGTGTTATGTATGCATACCATTTCCCCATGCAGAATCTTATCATTATGTACTACAAACATGTACTAATAAAAATTAAATTGAAAAAAAAATAATTACACATCAGATCATGGGATGGGAGTTTTACTAAACTGAGAAATGCTAAACTTCCACATAAACTGAATCACTAGGTAAATTAATATACAGAACAAGGAGGATCCTTCAGGATGCTTAGAATCCCTGCTCACAGTCCCTTGTGTGCAGAAAGCCAACCATCGATTGGCAGATATATTTGGGTACAGAGAAGGTCCTGGGGCTCCTGTTCTTACAAAGCTCTACTGATTTTACTGATTAACAGAGGCCCTCACACTGTCAAGAGCTTAGGTGTACTTTTACTTTGTGTCCTGAACTGCAGGTGTTCAGCTGATAGGAATTGCTCACATTCTGATATTTCTCATGAATAATGGATTTATCAAGAAATGAGTTCATTAATCTTATTGGGCTATTTAGCTGGCTAGAAGAGGTCATTTTTATTTTTTTAAACCATAATAAACATGAACATGGGACAGGATGATGAATAGAAGTAGATTATCTCAATATTAGTTACAAAAAGAACCTTTCCTCTTGTTTTCTTAATGGTGAGCAACCAGCAGATACCCTATTCTTTCCCTGAAAAACAAAGAAACTTGTCTCGCTCTTTAGTTTTACAATTTGAACTCACTGGAGGCAAAGTACAAGTACTGTCAGACTCTGTACCCAACACAAACTTTATGTGACTCAAATAAACCTCGGGGTAAAATGTAGCCCAAACAGAGCCACAGAGGGCACAACCAGCCCTTTGAAATGCTTAGCTGCACTTCCTGAGTTTGTGTGTTTCCTATACTTAAGAGCAGAAACCTAAAACTTCTGAAAGAATCTCTGAAATTGCAAATTAAGAGATTGCATTCCAAAGTCTGAGATGTAAAGTCTCACTTGTTGTGTTAGATTTCTGTTGTTGCAACAAAAGTATCTGAGAGCAGTAACCAAAGAAGGAAAGGCTTCCTTTGGCTTACATATTTGAAGAGAATTTATTCTATGGCTTCTGGGCCTGTGATGAGGTCAGGATTATGGCAGGGAGCATGAGGTAAAGCAAAGGAGCTGGCCTCAAGGTGGATAGGAAGGAGATGGGGGAAAGAGAGGAGGGGCTGGGGAAGAGGGACAGGAAAGAGAGAAGGGAGGGGAATGGAAGAGAGAAGAGGAGAAAGGGAGAATGTGAAAGAGCTAGCGGGAAAGAGAATGGGAACTAGAGATATTCCCTAAGGCCACACCCCAATAATCTATTTTCAAACAGGCCCTATTTCCTGTTTCTATCACCTCCCAATAAGACCATCAAATTAAGATTCACTAATGGATTAATGCAGGTAAAGTTAGAGCTCTTCAAATCCAATCCAATCCATTCTCAAAAGCCCATCAGCAACCAGCCCTTCAGCAGGAATCTTTTAGGGAACATATTGGATCCCAACCATAACACTTGTTCATTTGCACATTTAATCCCCCACCATTGATTTTGTTCCTATGCCAACTTTCAGCAATGAGATTATTTAACAATTTTGCATGTGAAGTTCAAAAAGCTGGATTTGAAATATTCTGTATGTTTTCATAAAATAACTGAGGTAAACATGTAAAAGTAACAAATTATTTGCTGGGATTAAGTTTGCCATTTTTATTGTATGTGTGATAATCATGTTTTTTTCAAGCTATATGATAAGTAGATAATATATTCATGACACTTTTCCCATAATTTAATATCCATCAAAGCAAAGTATAAACTGATTTTGGAAATATGGCATCAGGAAATATCAGGGCCACAGAAAAGAGTAAGTAAAGCCTTATCAAAGCCATTTACCAAGAAAAATCCTCATTCCATAGAACTGATATCTGCAAGCAGTAGCAGAATTATCCAGACCCACTTAATCCTTCATCTCTGTCTACCTGAATCCTAGAGCTAAATTGTCAAAGCTTGATATTCCCTCTAACACAACAGACCTGGACCTAGGTCTTGTCTTTGTCCTCATTTCCTGGCTCAAAAGATGAAGAAACAATGCTCAGCCTGCACTCAGACTTTTTTCAGAGAACCAAGTATGGAATTCACAATTCTATTGCAAATTAAGGGACTGCATTCCAAAGTCTGAAAATGGAGAAGCAGAGGAGGTGAGGGCTAGCTTGACTGAAGGGAAAAATGCAAACCTTGGTTATCCAGGAGATCCAAAAGTGAAACTCCCCTGACTTGAAAGCCCAGGCAAGGAACACAAGTGCCAAAGGGGCTGCATTTCTGAGGAGAAAAAGCTGCTAAACTTGCCTGGCAACTTGGCATAGGTGTGGTTCCTCATGTCAGGGGTAGGGCTGCAGGAACCTCAACTCTGCTCTGCTCTTCCAACTACTACCTTAGGCTCCAACTCCTTTGATGCTGACTACTGATAAGAACAGGAACCTAGAAGATTCTCACAGATAGAGATCCTATCAATAAGGTAATAAAATCCCATTTGTTTCATTCCCAGCATGCTACTACCTCTGACTGCTTTTGCTTATTTTGCATTTTCTGGGACATCAGATTTTCAAGATTGCTCCCATAGAAAATGACCTTCAGGCCATGGGCGGATGGAAGTCCCAGGTTCTCTCAGGGGCTCAGCTCCTAGGACTCAGATAAGAAGAGCAAGAGGATTAAACATTAAGGAATAATGTCATAGTGATATACAAATGATATCAGACCTCCTGAAATAGGGGAAATAGAACTCCCAAGCTACTAGATGTCAGATACGCTGAGTTTGTCTTCCCTAAAAATCAAAGAATGAATTTTAAGGAACAACAGAGGTTAAGAGCGGGAAATATTTATTGACAGGTATAGTTCCTGAGAGGCAGGAGGGGTCCCAAATGGATTGCCCACTTTTCAAAGGAAGTTTTATAAAGCACAGCCACATGGGTACAATGCAGGTTAAAGCTATGATTAACCAGTAAGGTTACAAGTTTAGTCACTTAGGTAATAGTGATCTAATGAGGGAGCAAGTCATATAACAAGTGTAGCTGGAAAGAAAAAAGAACTTTTCAGGAAGGTGATGGGTCCAAGGGTCCTGGTCACCTACTGAGCTGACTGATGTCTACCTAGACTTCATTAGACCAAGTGTTACCACTTATCTCATCCCTTGGGGAAGTTTGTAGGCCTGGCATTTTACCTTTATCTTAAGACCTGATCTCTAATTTTGTATTGTGTTTTCATCTTCTCCAGCCACAGTTATAATGTGTTATCATTTTCTGCACTCTCTCAAGGGCCCAGCCCTATCTGACTGCCACAATATTTCTACCTCATTTAGCTGTCCATAATAATATTAAACAGAAACTTGAAATGACAGTAGACACAAAATAGCCCAAATGTTTTAACTGTGTGAACTTCTCTGTATATGAGAGGCAGTGACTAAGCACCGTGTCACTGGATGCTGGTAAAACATGAAAAGGAGGATGAAAATGGTGAGACATAAAGCATGGCATAATTTTTTTTTAATGCTCCTGCTCATGAAGAAAGTAGAAATGTGATCTGGATCTGACATTTGGCCATTTTGAGCAGGATGCCATCATAAGGTAAATATAGGTGATATTTTAGTGCCCTCACAAGTTTTCTTAACTGACAGGAAGTATTCATATATGGCTTCTAAAGTTTAAGAAAGAAATTTAAAAAGGCACAACCTGCTATTCCAGTTGGTGGCTACAGTAAGCTTCAATTCCTGTCACTACCAGCAGCTGACTTCCTCAGGGCAGGTCAGGCAGCTGGGGACAGCACAGGGAGGTGAGGATGAGTTCTCTATCATCTCCTACCCCAGACCAAGATGAGCAGAAGTAAGGACAGCACCCAAAGCAGGAACTTAACACTTCAGATAAATGGGAGTTTGAATCTTGTAGCAGATTGTTCGGGAGGAAACAGACTGAGAAACATTCAGTGCCTTAAAAAATTCTGTTTCAAAAGACATCTTATGGTCAATATGAAACCCAGTGGTCCATATGCTTATATGAGATAAAGTCACCAAAACAACTTCCTGAAGCACTGATTGCTAAGCTGCACTTGTTTCTTACTGAGTAGCTCTGGGATGGGTCCTGATAATCTGCATTTCCAACAAGACCACAGGTTTTATATGTTAGCCTGGAGGTGTCATATTGAGATCCACTCTTTCACAGTACAGGGTACTGATGATAATTATTTTTTTCTTTTGGTACTGGGGATCGAAATCAAGATCTTGTGCTTGTGAGGCAGGTGGTGACACCACTGACCTAAATCCTTGGCCCCTGACTATTCTTTTCAGAGGGGTAAGACTTTCTAGAAACTAGCAGACTGCAATTGAACTAAGTGGTTGTTCTAATCATAATTAAAATGATTACTTGTAATTAATCTAGAAATTTGCATTTGCATTAAAATGGACACAAGCACTATGTAGATACTGGGTGCCAAGTGACCTATATAGTGGTTCTCTCCATTTTAACATAGACACAAACTTTATGACAGTAATAACACAGAATTATACGATGTAGTGCTTATATTTTAGACATGATAGAAGGTGGTCTGAAATAGTAAGGTCAAACCTCATAGGTGTGGGAAAGCCCACTATAATAGGGTCAAGCTGAGTTTCCAGGCAGCCCTGCAGGTGTCAATGCCTGAACAAAGGAATAAGCACTAGAGAGAGAGAGAGAGAGAGAGAGAGAGAGGGAAAAGTGGTCAAAATGAGCTTCTAAAGGGCTGCTAGGGCTTAGCAGCTATGGTAAGAAGTCTGCATCTTATTTGAAGTGCAACAGAAATCCTTTCAAAGGCTCCCATTGTACAGACACATTCTGGTGCTGGGGGGAAATGGACTAAATAAAGGCCAGGGTATGGAAACAGCAAGGCTAAATAGAGGACACAGCAGCTGTCCAGGCAAGGGATAATGACAACTCTGACTAGTCAGGACTTGGATTTTGGAAGTAGAATTGACTGGACTTGCTGTGAGGCTGGGTATAGAGATGAGGGAATGAATAGAGCAATGAGGTTGGTGCTTAGCTCACATTTAGGTCTTGCTTCACATTCATGGCTTATTCTTACATTTTATGTTTTTAAAATACAAAAGATAGATTTTTAAATGAAAAGCCAGCTGAAAAGTAAACATGGGTGTACCACACACTACCAGTCATTGCTGGAGCAGTCCCAATGTATAAAATTACATCCTTTGTGTCCAAGTGCTGGAGGCTTTTGTGCTTGCTGAAAATGATTACCTCTGCTTCAGTCTGGTGCCCTTGTTCCCTGGGGAAGTGGATGTGATCTATCTGTCCTATTTAATGAAGTCTTTCTCTTCTTTTACTGATATCCCTCCCACACTCAGTTCATTTGGGGTAAATGGTAAAGGATGTGAAATACAAGTGGCTGCCAATTCTTGAGGTCACCATGTGAGCACAGCTGGAGATAGGAAGCTTCCTGACACGCCTGTATATCCATCCACTACCTACAGCTTTGCTCTTTGGTGATGTTGCCGTGACTTTGACCACTTAAAATACATACATACATTTTCATTCCTTGTCTACTGCCTGCCTTACACATGGAAAACACAGAACACACCTAAGCATATCCTCTGCACTGCTTAACATTCTTAAGTGTTTCTTCATTGTTCTTAGGATAAACCCTCCAAATCCTATCATGGTGTATCATGCTTGGCCCCTTCTCCTGCCTTCCTCTTCAGCCTGTTTTCAAGAGACACTTTCCCCAGGCTGGGGATTTAGCTCAGTGGCACCATGCCTGCCTTGAGTTTGATCCCTGGTATTGGTGGGAAAAAAAAAAGATGCTTTCACTGTATCCTGTACCTCAGCCACTTGGGCACCTCATGCTTGCTGAACTCTGGGCTTTCCAGCCATAAGATTTCTGGGCAGACTTGCTGGATCAGCAATGCCCTCCCACCAGCTAACCCAGACTTCAGTAATATCCTTTTTCTTCAGATCTAGGTACAAGTACAGTTTCTAGAGAGAGGCCTTCCGAGAATCCCCCATTAATGCAAGGTCAGTGATGGCAAACAGTTTGTAGACCCAGTGCTCAAAAGTGCAGCCCCAAATTCACTTATCACAAAGTGTCAACACTCACAAAGTGTCAACAATGCCCCTACCATGCACTGTTATCCAGTGCTTAGCTCCGGGGACAATGCTGGGGTGGCTTGGCTTCAATGCTGACAGAGAGTGCTCTTGAGCTCACTGCAGCATCCAGACCATAGGTTCGCCGTCATTGTGCTAGGTCCTTATTCTTTCCTAGACCTGACACAGGATACAGGAAAAGATGGACTAAAAGGAGGCCTGGGATTTAGCTCAGTGATTCCACCAAAGAGACAGACTAAAAGGAAACAAGGAAAACTAATATTAAAATTGAAATTTTAAAAATTTATTTTTTATTAGTACATGTTTGCAATTCTATAATGTTTACATTCATTGTGGGGAGTTGATCCATGTACATAGCAAATCTTAATTCTTTCGTTTTAAATCACTTCCACTCCCCTCCCTCCTTCCTCCCTCCATCTCTTTGACCCTTTTCTATTTGTGAAAGTTGTATCTCCCTACTTCCTATTGTCTATCTATTATTTTGCTCTTTGTATTTTGAATTTCTCATATCAGGACACAAAAGTTATTCAAGGAGTTTTCCCTCTTTTAGGAAAAGTCCCTAAAGGGCTAAATACAATAGGCCTATAGAGGGGTCTCTGGGTCTTTTCCTTTCATGTGTAAATTGTGCTCCCTCCCACCAACCCCTATCAGAAAGCATAGTATTAGGAAGACAGCAGACCTCAGCTTCAAACACATGCAAATGTTTTACATTTAGACACAGCCCACCATGTAGGCAAAACCGGAAGACTCTGGTGAACACATCTCAGATAACCCATTGTAGGGACACCCTAAAGTTCCGGTTTCAGTTTTGGGCTTCACAGCGCTCCTCTCCTTCTTGTGGGCCTACACTCTACATCAGTGTGTATTTTTAAAGTTCTGACTGCTAAGTTTCTTATGCTTTTTACTGAAAATAACTTTTTTTTCTTCTTTGATGGAAGTTAGTGAACCTGCAACTGCTTCCTTGGTTCCTTGCTTCCTTGGTGGGGTGAGTCAAGGTTCCCATCTCCACTTTAGAGACCTCCTTGGACCCTGTCCAGCAACAGAACCAGGTTTCCTTCAGAACATTACTTTTTTGTTCCAGGGCTTTACAACTGTGCTTCTCAAAGCATGGTCCCGAGAAGTAGCACAGGCACCAAACACGGACTCAGATGGGAAAATACTCACGGCACCTGACCCGCTGCTCCAGTGGTCAGGGTGTGGACCTGCAGGGTCCAATTTAACAAGCACAGGTGGTCCTGCTGGAGTTACAGGTGCACGCTATGCTAAAAGGACAGTCTGCCTGTATTTTCTCAGAGATGAATACTCCAGCTTTTCTCTAGCAAACCTTCTGGCTCATGGTGTGCTCTCAAACATCATTTGATTAGGGAGTAGAATATATAAAACTGAGTCACAAGGGGACCAAGAGATGGAGGAAGGAGGAGGGAGGAGGAGGAGGAAATAAGAATTAAGACATGTTATGTCCACATACCAACTCCCCATGATGAGGATGATCATTATGTATTGCAAACATGTATTTTAAAAAAATACTACTCTTAGGAGGAAAAAATCTTTTATCAGTGCAATGAACACATCTAGAAATTCAAATAAATTTCCTTCATATGATACATTTCTAGTCTTTAAATTTGGATATCATCAGACTTTCTGTGGAGTTTCAGTACATCTTGGAAAAATCTATTGTTTTAAAAATGAAGCTGAGAGCCGGGTGTGGTGGCGCATGCCTGTAATCCTAGCACTTGGGAGACTGAAGCAGGAGGATCACTGTGAATTCAAGACCAGCTTAGGCTACATAGTGAGTTCCAGGTCAGTCTCAACTACACAGTGAGACCCTGTCTCAAAACAAAACACAACAAAACAAAAAAAAAGGGGCTGAGGTAGGTGATAAGCTTAGGCTATAGTGAGTTCCAGGTCAGTCTCAACTACACAGTGAGACCCTGTCTCAAAACAAAACAAAACAAAACAAAAAAAAAGGGGCTGAGGTAGGTGATTAGCGATGGGAAAAAACCAGTAAAAAAAAACTGGGTGAAATCTGTCAGTCTTGGATACCCAGGGCACATGCACAGAAGACAGGAACCAGGATAACACAGCAGTGCCTAAGCACTGTATGTAGCTCCAATCAGAAAAGTGCTATTTTCAATTCTTCCTCTACATCTGTAATGAAATCAGGTGAGTCTTCCATAGGACAGTCTAAATTTAGTGGCTAGGTTCCAGGAATTCTGATATACAAGAGTTTCCCTTATCTTTGAAGCACTGCAAGTCTGCTCACAGGCCTGTGCTGACTCTACAGAGTGTACTTGTTTTCCACCTTCAATAAATGTACATCCTTTTCTTTGTGGTTTTTTTTTTTTTGTTGTTGTTGTTGTTATTATTGTTGTTGTTCTATTCTTTGTTTTGGACAGCAAGAACTTTGAAATAATTCCCCAGGACCCATCATTCAGGTAATAAAGCAATAAAATAGATAATTGTTCAGTAGACAAATTTTACTGGAAATAACGAATTACTGAATCATTGATATACTTAATGCTTCCTAACAATAAATGCTTATTGAAAAATGTGACGTGCTGTATAAGAACAGTATAAAAAAGGTCCTCTATCACATATCTGTAGGTAACCTTATCAGCCTTTTTGCGACATAATAGCAAATATGTTATCTAGTTTCTTATAATCATTTATTTTATTTTTATCATATTACCAGATACAATGGTAATTTTAAAAAATGATCCCTAACAAAAAAAATTTCTGATTTTTAAAAAAGATTGCTTGAAACATATTTCATACTCTTTACCTCTGACTTATTTTAAACTTCTGATGAATTCATGTAGTTAAGTAAATTTATTTATTTTATTAGTACATGCTTGCAGTACATAATGTTTACATTTTTTGTAAGGAGCTAGTACATGTTTAATTTGCTTTTTATTTGTACTGTATTTGGAGTTTCTCATATAAATCATATAATATCTAAGCTTGTGTATCTTTTATCTCACTTAATATTATGATATCAAGGTAGACCATAATTCAAATATCATCTTATTCCAGAAAGAATGGCTTTCATCAAGAAACCTAATAACAAATACTGATAACTCTACCAGTGGTAAAAGGAACCCTTCCACGTTGTTGGTGGGAATGTAAGCCAGTACATACATGATGGAAATCAGTATGGAAATTCTTCCAACAAATAAAACTTGGAATTTCATTTGACCCAGCAGTTCCCCTTCTAAGCAGCTTCCCAAAAGAGTTAAAGATATCATGCCCATGTTTATAGCAACATAGCTCACAATAGCTAAAATTTGGAAGTAGCCTATATTTTATGTCAGAGAGGGCTTCTTTGTCTTTAAAGATAGAAATCAATGGCCTTCAGGAGAGCAGTATCCTCTCTCAACGACCTTATCTTCAGAGCTTGCTGAGGCCCAAGGCATTTGCTCTTTTTCCTTTGATCAGCAGAAGACCCAGGACACAGAAACTGGTCAGAAAGTGCCCTTTGGCTCCATGAGACAGGTTTGTTATAGGAGATAGGGTGTGACAAAGGTGTCTGGGGAAATGAGCAGGCCTTGTCAATCACAAGATCCTGGGCAATACCAGCACTCAGTGTGTAGAACTTCTTGTGAGCTCCCAGGAGATGTGGCTGACAAATCCTGGACAGCTGCTATTGTGTATGAGTTTGCACAGTAGCCCACACCATGATTCTCAGATGTGGTGTGTACTTTCATTTTGGCTTTTACCCTCTTTCTCTCTTTGTTCAGCCTAAATTTGCTCTGTAGAGCTGATTTCTTACATACCCATTTACCTAAATTTTTTCAAATAAACTTTTGACACCATTATTGGCTTGTCTCATCCAGTTCTTTGAGGCATGAAAAATGGAATACTTTTAAGTGTTGAGCCATTTCTAAAGAAACCACCTGATAACAGATGAGAGCAGCCTCCTGAATACACCTTTTTGTGTTTAATGTGTGCTTAGAGATGCAGGTGGAAGGCTCCTTTGTTTCAATAGATAGTTCTGGCTAAGATGCTTCAAAAAACAAACTGTTTGGAATAAAGCACTTTTTTGCTAAAATTTATTACATCATGCTAATGAAGCTTTTTTCTAAGGACAGAAATACACAAATGCCTTTTGAACTGCTGTTAGAACAGGCATAGCATCAAGTTCCTAGTCTAGCAGGTTCTAGAGAAATCTGATCTGCCTCAGAAACTGGATTCAAGCTCCTTTCTTGTTTTGTTTTGTTTCAATTTAAGGCTGGTATTTTCTCACCTCTGAAGCTCCTGGATTTCAGTCCACATCTTGATATAAAAGTACCTTGAAATCAACCACATGGAACCATTTTTTTAGTTTAGAATATTTACCTTGTGAGGTGGGGAAAAAAGTAATGACTCCAGGCAAAGAAACAGCAATTGGAACCTTGCCATCTGAGCAGGAAGCTAGCCTGTGACAACACTCTCCAGCCAGGAAGTTTCCAAACTCAGAATTTTCACTCAGTAGTGAGATACACATCATAAATTTCCTGTGGCAGTATTAAGATCCTATTTTACTGATCATATGTAATTCTCAGGAAAGTTCCAGGGATCAAAATTTCAGTTCTGCAGATTCTATATTACTACTAATTTCTTTTATTTCCATGTATTTCTGTGCTGAAAAAAAAAACTACCTTAATAAGTTAATGATTTCCATATTGTTTACCACAGTGCCTAGTGTACACAGGGAGCATGTAGTGTCCAGGAGACTTGAATGTCACAGCTGGCCAATGACATCATTAAAACTTTTGATGACAGTTTGCAGAGAGTTCTCCTGACTCTAGGAAGTTTGTTTATTGTTTATGCCAGGACATCATAAGTTCTCAGAACTTCAATCCCTTCCTCTCTGCACCGCTCTTAGATTTTAGTAAGCATCAGAATTACCGGAATGGTTCTGGGAAGGAACTCAGGATGCATATCATAAACAAACATCTGATTCTGAAGCAGGTGGAATTGCTGTCTTCAAGTCTGATCACAGAGTTTTGCTGCTACAGTATTTTACTTCACCACATGAATTACAGAGGAAAAACTACAAGTCCTTCATTCTGCCAGTTCAAAATATGACACAAAATAGGGTTCACTGGAAGCTCAGAGCCTTTAGAAATGATCTCCAAAAATATTATTTCATTGTGACATATTTTTCTACAGATAAATAATAAAATGGAGATGTGTATAGGTTCTCAAAATTTGTGAATTTTCTTGTCTGACTACTAGAAACTACTTATAAAAGTATTTTCAGTGATATATGTTAGATTTCTCTTGGCTTAAAATGGCTGTTACATAAAATAGCAGCCTCCTCCTTCCCATAATGCTCAGTGCCTTAAGATGGCTGCCACATGGAATAGAAGCCTCCTCATAATGCCATGTTAAAATATGGTTTCTCCCACCAATGGAGAGTCTTCTTTTTCCCAACATGCCCCTCTTTCCACTAAGAAAGGTAACCTGACACTTACTACCTCCTAGCAACTAGTGATGCCACAACCCCCTCCTAGTGATGTCACAGGCTCCTGAAATGCCTTAATATTACCTCACTCAACTCCATCCCAGCTCATGCTAACCCACCCGCTCCTATAAAAGAAGCTCCCTATTCTACCACGTTCCTTTTCTCTCCTTTGTTCAGAGGCAGCCTGGCAGATCCTCCCCATAATAAAGGCTTGTTTATGGCTCTGGTCTGGTTCTGATTTTCAGGTCTTTCTACCTAACAATATAAAATTAGTTTAATATTAGGTTGTAAGGCTAACTTCTATGAATGGTAAATATGTTCTGGCTGAGAGCTATGGCAGTGATGTTCAACTAATTCATGTATTGCTTTTTAAATTTAGGTCAATTCAAGATTTTATCTAATGTTCATCTTCTGACTTCATTTAAGTAGGTTTTTATTTGTCTTGAGCAATAATATTTATGTAATCAAATATTGAATTGCTAGTTACATTTTCTGAATACTGTCCATAAATGTTCAAATAAAAAGTGATCATCTGTGCCAGGTATTTAGTGCAATGGCTACCCTGTCTGCTTCACAAGTGCAGGGGCCCAAGTTCAATCCCTGGTACCATACACACACAAAAAGAAAACAGTGGTGAATTTTGGCCATATACTGCATAACTTATTATCAATAGGGAAATATTAGAAATATAGTATTACCTGAAGAGCAAAGGAAGGAGCAGTCAGAAAAGAATACACTCTTATTGGCCCCTGGACTAATTCTTTGGCTGTATTGTATCCGAGAAGCCATAGATCATTCATTTAATCCTGCCCTTTAGAATTGTTGTCAAAATTAAAAGAGAAATGCAACTTTTAAGGAAATCAAACCACTATTAATGAAATATGAGTGTTCAATGAATATGGGTTAGCAGTCTTTAGGACTCATAAACTTCTTTAATGTCTCAACTGGTGATTGGTATTATTGATCTTGATGATATATCATGCTTAGAAAATGTTGAATAGTATATTTGAGTAGTGTAGCCTAAGTGTGTAGTTACCTGGTTATGAATGTCCTGTCATTGATGAAGATCCAGGATGGGTACAGCTCAGGCATCATAGTCATCTTTCTCTTCCTTTCAATATGGTCTGAAGATCCCCTAAATATTATGGTAACATTAATGATTTTTTTCCTTAGATGCAGTCAAAAATTACCTGCTTCTTTAAATGGACTATTTGGTCATTTCTTGTTTTGGAGGGGGGGCACTGGGGATCAAACTTAGGACCTTGAACTTGGCAGGCAGGCGCAGCTCCACTGAGCTAAATCCCCAGCACATTTGGTCATTTCTCTTGGAGTGGTTTCGTGTGTGAGCAAAATAGAAACCAAAAAGCTACAGATACAATGAATCCCAGCAAGAAAAAGATTGGACAATTTGGTAAATCTGTTTCTGATGTATTTCTAGAGAGTTTGTTCCCATATGAATTGATGCAAGGGATTATACTTCTACTATTGCAGCGACTTAACTCAAGGTTATTGGGTCATGCCCTAGTCATCTAAACATAATTTTAAGTTTTCAAGCAGCTAAAAATCAAGCTCTGCCTTGAAAGGTTGATTCAGGTTGATTTAATAGCCTTTAGGTCTCCTTCAGACTCTGGAAATATAAATGGCATTAGAGTGCAATTAAAATTTTAAGCATAATATTTTTTGGTTATTCTATGCCACAGAGATTAAAGATTTTTTCATTGTTCTAAACCTATACAATCATAAGTAATGTAGGCAAAATACAAAGACTGGAAAGAAAAGTCAAAGTCAGTTTTAAAAAAAAGAAAGAAAGTAAAAAAAGAAAAGTGTTTGTAGGGTATCCTTCTTTCTGGGAAAGATGAGTGGAAGACACTTTATATCCTAATTATCTAGGATATCAGGAAGAAAAAAAGAAAATAAACATTCTGCTATTTTCAAAAAGTCCCTGATGCCCCTTTTCCTTATAGTACTTTGTTAATTTTACCATCATCTTCTATTAATCTGCAAGCTTAATAATTCACTGGAACTTCCTTTTATGTTTTTATCATTCTGACCATTACATCAGCTTCTAAGTCCCCAAACTTCTTGGGATCTCATTCTTAGTATATGTAGCATATGTCTTTTAAACTTATATTTAGGCTTTAAGAAGTTCCACCAAACTGAGCTGTCCCAACTCAAATTGAAGCATTATTTTCAACTCTAGGCCTGTACTCTAATGAAAGTCTCCTCTTGTCAATTTCCCTTGAAAAGATGGTTATTATTGTAAGTCCAGCTCTCTGTTTCCTTCCAGGCTTCACTCAATGGAACCTCTTTAAGTCTTCCCATAGCCTTTTTACCTGTATCGATATGCTTTTAATTTCTGATTTCCCCCACCATCATTACTGACTTATGCCTTATTTCCTATTGCACTGCTACTCACTTGCTCAAGTCACAGTGCTCCTTGAGTTGAGTAGATCATCCTCTTTTACAACACATTGTCAGTGAAGGACCTTCCAGAGTAGCCCAAGTAACTTAACTCAAGTACCTCTACAAGTCAGAAGGCACATAGGTATTTTAGGCTGTCCAGGACAAAGACTAGCATGTTCCACTAGCCCAACAAATCTCACTTCACAAGATTTGGTCTGGAATATATAGCTACACAATTCTTGTTTTAGGTTTTTAATTCATGAATTTTGTCCCTAAATGTGTTACTCTAAATAATTCAAAGAAGAGATTTATATTTATATAGCAAGGTCTCCATTGGTGACCCTGGGTCCACACCATTGTCTTCTCCTTCCCAGACCTAGATTATTTACCTCCTATTCCTTTCATTTACTCCTCCTTACTCCACTCCTCCCATATATTAATGGCCTATACCTTGCCAAATAGTTCATTTTCCGACTTGTAGTGGGTTTTCATAAGATTGATTTTTCTCTTCTTTCAAACACTTTTTTTCATGAAGCTTTTGAGGCAATATAGCAACAGTAACTTTGCTCTGTTTCCTTGCCATCTTGCAAGTCTCTTTCTTTTAGCCTTTTGCTCATGCCTTCTCTCTGTCATCTCTAAATGCTGACTGGTTTGAGAGTTCACTCCATTCTTTATCTATACTTGTACTTCCTTCCAGGTAAGCTATTCTATCTGTAGTCTTCCTCTCCACTGAGTTCTAGAATCATGTCACTACCTACTTAATCTCTATTTAGATTTCTAACAGGTATCTTAAAACCAACACAACCAAAAATAGAACTACTTTCTCCCATGGTCTGGAATTCAGTCTTGTACAATTCTTTCCCATCTAAATAATCATCCTCCAAAACAAAGACTTAGTTTTCTCCTTCATCATAAGCAATTCCATTCCAAGCACATGTCCTACTATTGGCACTTTGAATCTGAATTTCAAAGCTTTCCTGCTGTTGCCACCCTGTGCCAAACCAGCATCTTCCTCCTGGTTTACTCTATCAGACTCCTAATTGATTTCCCTGTGCTGTGGTTTAAGTGTTTGCATTTCCAAAAATTCTTGCATTGAAACCTAAATCTCAAAGTATTAAGAGGTAGGAACTGGGCCAGGGATTTAGCTCAATGGTTCCACCACCTGTTGCACAAGTGCAAGGTTGATCCCTGGCACCAAAAAAAAAAAAAAAAAAAAAAAAAAAAAAAAAAA
>NW_022900947.1:58200679-58202161 GCF_012274545.1 Fukomys damarensis
AAAAAAAAAAAAAAAAAAAAAAAAAAAAAAAAAAGAGGTAGGAACTTTAGGAAATGATTAGGTGATGAAGGCAGAGCCACAAAGAATGAGATTATGTCCCTTATAACAGAGATCCAAAAGAGTAGTCTTGCTCCTTCCACCATGTGAGGGTGCAGCTAGAAGACACCACTTAGGAACCGGGCAGTAGGCCCTCATCAGATATTGTAAGCTGAAGAACCATCATAGAATCTTGTTATCACAATGTGCAAACTGGCAGTGATGAGCTGAAGAATCACTGCAGATGTTTTATAATCAGTTCCCTCTCTTTGCTTTGTATCAATAAAAAATCAGATATAATTAAAAGGTGCAAACAATTGATATGTGATTATATTGTCAAACTGGTAGTCTATGCTAAAATAAGTCATAGCCAGCTTTAGAAGACTGAAGAAGAAAAGGCTTTCCAAGATCCACTTATTATTCTTTGACCTTAGGAAGAAAGACATTTGAATGGAATTTAATGAGAGAAACTGAAGACAGGATAACAATTTTGTCCTTAGGCAGTATATAATAATTGGATAGGAAATATTATTGACCATATCTGTTCTAAAAATTGGTCTAAAATTATTCAGACAATTCTCATTGGTATTATAAATTGTTGAAGTGACGCATAGATCTATGAATTCAAATAGTTTTCCCCTCCCTATTTCTCCATTCCTACTCACCATGACTTTAGCAAATTAAAACCTGCTAGGGTTCTTCTGATACATAGAAGATATTGTGACTTGGTAGATTTAAGCGTTTCATTTAGCTTTCTCAAAGGCTTAAGAGAAATATAATAGAGAGGTCACGAATAGGAGCAATGAACAGGACTTATGAAGAGGAGAAATCACAAGTCTTTCATGGTCTTTCATTGGATGTTCAGATCTCTGGGAAGAACATAATAAACCATTATACAGGTAAAGTAAATTTCAAACCAAAACTGATCCTAGTATTATTGATGTAGGACGGCACTGTATCATACCTCTATGAATGTAAGATATCTTGCACCTGTTTTATGATACATAGTAGGGACCGTGCTTTATCAGAGCTACATTTAATGACATTACTCTAGAATGTTCTCTTTCCAGATGATGATTAAGATGCTAATAAAAAAAAATGGTCCCAGGTACCACAACAGCAACAGAACTTTGCTGTTTTCTGGATATTATTCTTTTCTTTTTTTGTTTTGTTTTGTTTTGTTTTGTTTTTAATGGAATGTGCCGAATATCTATAGTTTTGTTCAGATGACTGCAGAACCTGGAAAAGCTGTTGCTGCTATCGATGTATAACATATTATTATTAGTCTTTTTATATAAATATAAATATATATACATTATATATATAAATTGAATTTTGGGAAACTTTAACGGTGCTGCCAACTTTGGAAAAAGTCATCCCAATTTACTGTGTTGAGTTGGCATTGTACAGAAATGGACAGCCACATTGGTCTAGAAATGTTAATTT
>NW_022900947.1:58202268-58209850 GCF_012274545.1 Fukomys damarensis
ATGTTACATCATTGCCTTTTCTCTTTTACTTTCCTTTTTAGTTTTATTTTAGGGTTCCCTATTTTTAATGTTCATACAGAGATTTCTTTAACTGAAATACCGAATAGTTTCTTTGGTGTGAAAACTATAATAGTACACAGGATCCTAATGAGATAATTAATAATGTGAAATAGAAAGTAAAGGGCTAAAGGTTTAGGGAAAGTGGGAAGGGTGGGGGAAAGGTAATAAGGGAGAGGAAAAAAATATGAGAAACTGAAAAAATGGAAATAAAGTGTTTGTAAATGGGGAGGGGAGGAGGGACTGAAGGGAGGGCAGGGACAAGGGGAAAAAATGAGAATCAAGACCTATTATGTAAAGGTAATGAATTCCAATGATGACTGTAACTGTATTGTATACCTAGATTATACCAATAAACTCAATAAAAAAAAGAAAAAAAAAGAATGAAGATGGTTACTACAAACAAGTACTTTGCTTGGATAGTGAATCATAGTCAATAAAAGGCCTAGGGGCCAGAGGTTGTTTACATCTATTGTATACAAATTAAGACCACTTAGTAAGTTTGGTTATTTACTTTTTATTCTTCCCTAATAGAATGTAGCTCAAGAGTCAGGGGATTTGTCAGATCAGCAATGAAGTCCTGCATAAATAAACAACACTGAACATGCTACGCAGGTCTAAGATAGAACGAATTGTTCTGAGCAGGCAGAGGGGATGTGGTGCCTGAGGAAGTAGGAACATAGTGCCAGTGCATGGGCAACTCACACAAAAATGAAGCACTAATGGTTGCCCTTCCTCACATTGTGTTCCTGCCAACTCATGGGCTTGCTTAGACTTGTTAGTTATTGTGATAAGAACAAGTCTAGAAGACAGGAGGAGGTGAAATCAGGCCCAAACGAACCCACATGAGCCAGTGACTTACAGTGCCCAACCAGAGTTTACTATATTTAAAAGTGGAAAATTTGGTTCCCTTCTTTAAATACCCAAAAAATATTTCTTGTGTTCCTTCTCTGTGCTGGGTACCATGCTAAGCACAGAAAGCCTATATCTGTATCTACAGCCTCCTGTTTCTGAAACATAAACTGTCACAAGGGTCAGGATTTTACAAAGAACTACAAAAAAGAAAAAAAAAAAAACCTCAAAAGAAAATAATTGCTAATTTCCCAGAAATTCTTTTGCACAGGAACTGTCACAGCAAATTATCTGTAGCTTTCTAATTACAGTGGCACCTTGAACTTAATTTATTCCATGATTCTGGTTTTCAATTGAATTGGTTGCAAACCACATCAAATTTCCCCACAAAGTTCAATGTAAATAAGGTTAATTGTTCTGAACTATATGTATAATTTTAACCACAAAAAAATCTAACCTTGCTTGAGATGACTTCTGGTGTGGAAGACAGGAAGGTGGGTGGGGAGAAGGTTATTGCTTGGAGGAAGATTTCCTTCAGGAGTTTCCTTTCTTCTTTGTCTCTTAGGGTCCTTTTCAGTGAAAAAGCTGCCCCATGTCACTTGTTTTTTCCTGCACCACATAACCCTCTGGAAATGACAGAGCACGTTATCGCTCTTCAGGTTCAATGCTCTGTTCCCTGCAGTCTTATTGAGGTGGTGCTTCCAAAGAAATCCCAGCACTCATTCCATTTCTCTATAGTGAATTTCATCACATCACTGCTAACCTCCCTCCCATCTTCATCTTCATCAGTGGGCTGCTCCTTAACAAGCTCCTTGTGTTGCTCACTCTGGAGCTCAGCAAGTTCTTCCATTATCAGTTCCTTCTAGAGTCCTCATCAAGCTCTTCTGTGTTTGCACTGTCAATGTCCAGCCCTGTACTCTCACCACAGATACAATCTCCTCCACTGCCTGCACATCAGTTCCTTCAATGTCACCTTCAGTGACACACTCTGGCCACAGTGTCCTCTAGGCTGTGTTTAAGGTTCAGTACATGACATCTTCCCAGGCTTTGTCAATGAATTTGACACAGTGGATGACACTGAAATGTTTCTTCCAGAACTCTTTCAGTCAGCAATGTCAGTGACATTAAAACATCTGGTGAAAAGCACCTTTATGTAGAGCTTCTTAAAGTTGCGCATCACTTGCTGGTCCATGGGCTGCAGAAGGGGTGTCCTGTCACAGGGAGGAATGGTGGGTACAAACACTTCATGCAGCCATTCCATGAACAGTTGCCTTGTGACTCAAGCTTTCCCATTGACCCTGCACATGATAGGTAGTCTGACCTTGTTCACATTTTGTTCCTTGAATGCATGAGGAGCTGGGAATGGTGCACTAGTAGTGGCTTAATCTTCAGATCGACATCTGCATTCACACACAGCAAAAGGATCAACCTGTCCCTCATGGGCCTGTGTCTCAGCAGTGCCTCTTCCTCCTGTGCATTATAGGTTCTATTAGGCATCTTCAACCAGAAGAGCCCTGTTTCATTGTGTTTGTACACTTGGTGAGTGATGTATCCTTACACTTTCATTAATTCTGCAAATTCTTTCTCATAGCCTTCTGCAGCAGCCTTGTCAGAGGTAGAAGACTTACCATGTCTTTTTTAAAAAATTAATTTTATTGGTATATTTTAGGTATCCATAGTGATCACATTCATCATAAGGAGTTCATACCTGTGCGTAATATGTCTTGATCCTTCTTTCCCCAATTCCCTCCCCTCCCTTCAACCTCTCTTCTAATTTACACAAGATTTGTTTCCATTTTCCTTCTATTTTCTTTTCCATTCCTTCCTTTCCCCTCCCCCTCCCTTGTTCCCCTTCCCATTTGGACATTTTCTTACTATTTCCCAATGTCTGTTATATATTTTGAACCTTATTTACCCTTTTAGTTTTTCATACCATATCTTATCACAGTGCAGATGCCACTTCACTTGCAGAATTTATCAGACCACCCTCTACTGACTTTAAATTCCTCACTTGTTGCACTTGTGGAGAGATTTTCTTGCAGTAAATCACTGTGCAGTTTCTGGCTTTTTCCCAGATCATAGCTTCATCAATGCTATCACCTGCCAGCTGCTTCTCATTCAAGCACACTAAAAGTTTTGCCACCTCTTTCAAGCACTTGTGTCTTCAACTTGATCAACATCATTACTCTTTTTGCCACATCAGCACCTTTATTCTGCAAATAGTCAAGATTGTTGACTTTCCTGTCTTGTACTCTGAGGCCAGAGCAGTCACATGGATACCCTGCTCACGCTTTTCTACAATTTCCTTCTTCAATTCAATGGTTATTTTCTTCAAAATCCTCTCATCATTTTTACCCTGCACTTACTTGACACCTTCATTACTCCCCTACATATTCTGGTTACATTCATCACTACTCTTCACATTCTTGTAACCTTCATTACTGCCCTGCACTTTCTTTTTACCAGCATGCTTGCTCTGAACTTGCTTTGGAGCCAGGCTGGATTGAATAATACTGTAAAGCACTATATGTGCTAAAGAGCATACCAAAAAACTTCACAGCAACTGTGTACAGCTCTATGTCTGTGTTCTCAACTAGAGGAAGTCAGGACCACCTGTCAGAGCAGGGAAGATGGCTGTGTTCACATTCATGCAGGGAAAATGGCCACAGTTGTGTTTTTCACCTGATGCAGACTTCAGGAATGGAAGCAAAATTTTGCCAAATGCTCCTGTTGATGAACAAAATTGTTTGGAGACAGACGCACTTGTGAACTGAAGTATTACTGTACTTTCTGCTTTCTTTTTCTAACCATATTTTATTTACTTAATTTGACTAATAGGTCCTTTAGAAAGAGATTATTGTTATTCCAGTTTTGTGTTTTTCAGAGTAAATGAATATATGCACATACAAAAATTTAATATTTGTCATATAGGAAACATCAAAATATTAACAAAATTAAGAGCTATAAAAGCATAAGTGATTTTTTTAATTTCATATGCACTATTTTAAATCATACACAAGGAACATATTTTTATCACATTAATACCCAGAGTAAATGTAAGTAAAACAAAGAAATGTCCCATTAGAAAAGCAAGTGGGTATTCTAAGGTGAGATTATATCAAAGACTGTTTCTTTTAAAGAAAATATTGCTACAGTCTGAAGAAAATGAAAAGTTACAATTATGCATTCATCCCTAAAGCAAAGCTGTTTTCTCAGAGCTCTGAGTTGGAGTCCTAGAGCACAGAAAAGCAGACCCATATGCAACTACTATAAGACAAAGTTATTTACCATCAATAATTCCATCTGTATCTAGTTTATGATAGGAAAAAGAGTTAAAGGAAGAATTACTTCTGGGGAACATTAGGCCCCACATTTTTCCCCCAAAATAGCATGCTTTATTTGCCAAACAGAGAGGTGGGATATAAAAACTACCACTTAGTTTAGCTCAGTGGCACTGCATCTGCCTAACAAGCACAAGGTCCTGAGTTTGATCCTCAGTACCAAAAAAAAAAAAAAAAAAAAAAAAAAAACCAAAAAAAAAAAAAAAAACCAACCAAACAACCACCACTTTATAAAGTGATATTGGTTGCATTAGAAATTTTTGTTGAAATAAAAATAAAAATATATTTCAATTCTTGAATCTAAGATAGGATCAAACAACTACAGATCAAAAAACCAGACTTGCATCTGGACATACAGTGAGTATAAGTAGAATCTCATTGGAAACACCAAACCTCTAGTACTCTACTACTAATACAATGTACTTTATTGGGCCCAGAGTGCCCCAAGAGAGGTGAGAAAAGCAGGAGATGGAGAAGTAAGTTGGGATCAAGCTGCTTAAGGATGCATTTTGCCACCACTCAGTCTGGGACTGAGCTGCTCAGCTGCCAAAGGTATCTTCTGCAACCCTTACTACATTGGAACTTGAGGATTTTCTGCTTCAGCTGAATTTTCAAGAAGAAACTCTAAAAGTTGACTTCACATAATTCATTTTTCCTGTTCCTATATTGGCTGTAAAAAGAATCAACACCTTTCCTTTTGGGATACATTTACTAGGCTCTGGGTGATGGTGCAGAAAGTTTTCCTCTAAGCCTCCAATCTTCTAAGATAATATCCTCATGACTTAAAGAGATTATGTCTCCATATTCTACAACCGTCATTAGCTAGTCTGGTATTTAGGACTCTATTATGGGAGTGATAAGGTCTGTCCCTTAATAGTTGATAGTTAATTATAGGTTAATCTTTGCAATAGAATAGTTCTCTAAACCTAGACTTTGGTTCAAAGAGAGAATGTTGAGAAGTGCTTTCTGAGACTGTTTTGATTGGTCTATACCTGAATATTTTTTAAAATATCAACTTTTATATGAAGCTTTTGTATTGCTAGCAACCTTAAATACTCCATCTACAGTGTAATCAATGAATCTGTACAAGTAAATAAACTTTTAACATTAGGTTTCTTTTTTAATGAAAAGACGCTTCTTATTTTAGGAATTTAAAACCAAAGTTAGGCATGAAACTTTTACTCACACATTAAAGAGACAAGTAACACATGTGTATTCTGAATATAACTGGAAAAGTTAATTTTTTCTTAGTCATTTTTGCTTATTTCTCTTTGATCCAAACATTTGATAGTTTGTTGTAAAGTGTTACACCATCAGAGGTAGTAGAAAAACTTATGTGTATACTAAAATAAAGTTTAACTAGGAAGACTTACACAGTTACATGGTTAAATAGATTAATCTCAATATTAAATATGTTTAAGTAGATATATTTCATTTGGGGGCTACTGTTCTTTATATAGATGTAGAGTTATTAAAATATAAAATTAAACAATTTAAGAAGTTCAGAAATATATATCAGCATAAAAATCTTTCCTTCTGAAAAATATTGTATTCTAATTTCCTCTAAGTCAATTTGATTATTTTATTTATTTTTTTATTCTTTGGTTCATGGGGATTGAACTCAGGACGTTGCACTGGTGAGGCAGGCGGAGGAACCACCGAGCTAAATCCCTGGTACCAGTTTGATTATTTTATAAGCTTTATTTAATTATACTAACTACTGTTAAATCCCAGGGTACAATACTACTGCAAAATGGAGTTATTAGGTTTCAGAATTGTATCCATAATTCCCCAGGAATTATCTAATAATAAGTGCATTTCAGAATCTCAACTCTACAATTTGAAAAAAGAATCAATTGAAATAATGATGTTAAGTAAGGATTAATTGTGGGGTTTTTTTTCTTGGTACTGGGGATCCAACTCAGGACTTTAGTCCTTATGAGGCAGGCGGCAGAACCACTGAGCCAAATCCCCAGCCCAAATAAGGATCAAATGTGAAACACTTAAATATATTAATAAAATTAAAACATAAAATGCCATCAGTGGAAATTACTAGTCGTAGTTACTAAGTCGTCCTCTACTCAAAGCTAGCAATATTAGTAAAACTAAGCAACATTCAAAAAATTGCCATAAAAATTACAAAATAAGGCCACTTCCCTGTAATTTAAGCTTAAGAGGAAAAGACTGTTGCTCGTATATAGACACAAAAGTCAGCATTTTAAAACAATTTAATATTCATACTCTACATATTTGAAAAATGGCAAAAAGCCATGGGATTTTATTCCTTCCCATCTACCCCCTGTTGAGTGCTTTGGACTCACTTTCTGTAAACTGGTCCAATCCAGCACACTTCCCTCTACCTGCTCAGCTCATTCTGGGCCCGCCCAGCCCCTCAGGTAGAGTTGCTCACTTCCTAATGCTAATGCCCAAGTAACAACATTTATGGGACACAGGCTCTGAGTTAGTCCCATGAAAACCCCTCGAGGCAAATCACATTAGGATGCTCGGTTTATAGACAACAGAACAAGTTGTACCTAAGCTCAGCAACTTTCAATTGGCGAAAGTACAGTGTGGCAGAGAGAAGATTTGCATCCATGTTCTCCTGCTTTGCTATTAGTTTTACTTAACACATGGATCTTATTTGTGATTATTTCATTGTTGGGTGAGGCCTTAAATTATATTCAAAACTCTTTTAACCACTTGAGAGTGAGCTCTCTGCTGCTCTGTAGAAACGAATAAAAATTTATTCGAACCCTCAGAAAGACTCCTCAGATCTGATGAATTCAACACAACACTAAAACCATAAAGTACTCAGGGAAAAGGATGTCAGTAAGGTTGGAGTCTAGCGCTTTTGCAGGGGTCTGCTCCAGGCGCAATTCCAGGTGAGCGCTCCCTGAACCATTCACCTGGAGAAAGAAGGGGCTCCTCTCTCTTCCTACTTCTTCAACCTCCCAAAGGCTTACCTGGGTCAGGAAAATTCCGAGAAAATCAAAAGGAAAAGAACGCCCCGTGTCTTGCACCTGTGCACCTTTGTTGCCTCTAGATCTTGCCTTCTGAAACCGCGGCCGGGACCCTAAGGCACCCGAGGCCCGGGCTTCTCCAGCCGGTGTCCACCTGACGAGCTGCGGGCGGCCGAGAGCCGGAGGGGCCGGGCCTCCGCAGCCACCCTCAGGTGGCTGCAACCTCTGACTTACCTGCTCGGGGAGGGCCCGGTTCTAATCTCTGTCCCGTCCTCCGTCTACTTGGACTATAGGTCAGTGGCGTGTGAGACGTGACCTCGACTAAGACTTCACGTCACTGTGCTTTTTTTTTTTATATATATAAGTCTCTCC
>NW_022900947.1:58210934-58243177 GCF_012274545.1 Fukomys damarensis
GCTGCGGGCGGCCGAGAGCCGGAGGGGCCGGGCCTCCGCAGCCACCCTCAGGTGGCTGCAACCTCTGACTTACCTGCTCGGGGAGGGCCCGGTTCTAATCTCTGTCCCGTCCTCCGTCTACTTGGACTATAGGTCAGTGGCGTGTGAGACGTGACCTCGACTAAGACTTCACGTCACTGTGCTTTTTTTTTTTATATATATAAGTCTCTCCATTTGCAATTTCTGCTGGTCTTTGCCACCCGGCACCCACAGCCACCTTGGCGCGCTTTCCACGCTTCCAGGTCCCGCCCAAGCACAAGCCCGATCCTGCAGGGCTCGGCCAAGGCTGCTGGGTCTCCGCGGAAGAAGCTGGCGGACAAAGGACCGCAGTGAGGTAGAATAGAGGAGGCAAGTTTTGAACTGGGCATTGGGACTTGACTTTCTGCAATACCTCCAATTTAAAAGGAGCACCAAAAAGAGTCCTATTTTCAGGTGAGAGGTGGTATAGAAATACAAGGTGCTTTTATTTACACACACACTCTCTCTCTCTCTTTCTCTCTCTCTCTCTCTCTCTCTCTCTCTCTCTCTCTCTCTCTCTCTCTCTCTCTCTCTGTTTAGTGTTACTGAAACTTCCTTGTTTCGTAGTTAAAGCCATTAACATATTGCAGGTACTTCCTGGCTGGTATGAACTGAGAACTGACCTTTGGCTGATGACTGAGAACCTGCCGTGCTTACAGTTCTGGCTTCCAGAACATTTAGAGGAAACCTGCGCTCCCCTCCATCGTCTGCACTCTTAAATAATCTTTTGTTTATTATCAGGTTCAGAGTAACATTGCTTTTCTTTTTCTCTTCACATTTCAGCAGAACTGATTATTATTTTTTAATTAATACGTGTTTGCAGTACATGATGTTTACATTCCTCCTGTGGGGTTGGTACATGCACATTTGTCTTAATTTCCTTTTTTCATCCCCTTTCCCCCTCCATCCCTTGGTCCCACTCCCATTTGACAAAGATCTCTCTCCTCCTATTATCTTTTATTTCGTTCTTTTTTATATTTTGGGTTTCTCACATAAGAAACCGTGCTATTTAAGAGTCTCTGGTTTCATTTCAGTTAACATTACTTTCCCAAGGTACACGCATTTTTTCAATCTTCAGGCCTTGAAGGCACATTCTGATCTTTGCCTTCCAACTGGTTTACTTTCATTAGAGGCTCAGGGACTCTGGCTTTTGAGTGCTTTACCCACAAATATTATTTGTAAATATGTACTTTTGCTTTGTGATATAAAAAGTATATAACTGTGCATGTGCAATATGGAAAATTTGAAAAATGCAGAAATGTTGAAAAAATTACCTACAATTTTGTCTCTCAAACATAATTATGAAAACAATTTGGTAAATTTCTCTATTAACACTTTCTCTGTGGCTATTTACCGAAATGCTATTACACTGTAGCTTACAGCTTGCTTTTTATCACATAAAAGATAGTGTGAACAATTTCCTATGCATCAAGTTAGTTTTACTTTTCTCAATTGGCTTTTAACGACCTGATCTGCATTACACAGTGTGTGTGTGTGTGTGTGTATGTGTGTGTGTATATATATATATATACCATTATTTATTTCATCTGTTCCTTATCATGAAAAAGCTATACTGCTAAATAACACTGCAGTATGTTTATATATGTGTGTACAACCAAGATTATGACTTATACATATATTTTAAAAAGTGAAGTTGCCATGTGAAAGGAAATATGAACTACTAAAAATTTCTCTCCTAAAAAGTGTCTGGTTAAATTTTTGCCGTATGGCAACAAACATGAGTTATCCTTTTAAATACTTACTAATTTGAAAGGTTAAAAAATCCAGATTACCTTTTAATACATATATTACTGAGTACCTGTAAGATTGAACACTTTGTTTAAACTTATCTTGTAGTTTTGCATTTTTGTTTATTATACTTTTTGCTCATCTTTTCTTTTAGATTTATAAACTGTCTTTGTATTAAGCACATCAGTTTTTCTTCATATATATATGCTATGATTTTATTTTCCAGGTTGTTTACCTTTTAGTCTTGGTTATGATATTTTTGAAAATAAAATTTTCAAACTTTAAATAAAGTATACTGTTTTTCTTTATCATTTATACTTCAGCTCTATAAAAGCATTTCCAATAAATATTATTTTTGATGTTATTTATTCATTTAAATTAACATTTCAACTTATCTGGACTTCACTGTGTTAAAAGCCAGGAAATTTAAGTATAAATCAAATTTTCTAAACTCTTAGTGTTATGGGGGAAATAAATCTAAACCTGTTAGATTTCAGATGTGCTGAGTCCCTGGTCTTAACAACATCCAGGAATGAAGTTGAGAACCAAAGGAGGAAGGTAGGAGAGACTTTTTGGAAATAAGGAGAATAGCTCCTGAAATTTCAGGAGGGGTTCCAATGAGTGGTCACTGAGTCTCTTTGTCAAGGGTAATTTACATAGCAAAGTCACAACATTATATTACATGCACCAAACTACAATCAATCTATAGGATTACAAGTATAGACATTTAACTAATGTTGACCCAAGAGGAAAAGGAGTCCAATAGCAAGGGTGCATGGATAGATCAAAAAAATTCTCAGAAAGGGAGGGGGTTAGGGTCCAGCCTTTCCATCACCCACCTGTGCTTTTGATGCTTGGCTGGGTCTTTGGACCAGATGGTGCTAATTACAGAATAATCCCAAGTTGCCATTTATCTCTAGTCAGGGGAGCTTGTAGGCCTGGGTATTATAAACCAGGAAAAATATTTAGTTTACCATATGTTTTTAGTTTTATGGGCTCTCTGCTCTTCTGCATTGGTCTATATTTGTTTTTTTACACCAATGCCACACTCTTACAGCTTTACTTTAAACCAAAAATTGTGATGCCTCCAATTGCAATTTTCTTTTTCAGTATAGCTTTGGCTATTCAGGGCTTATAAGGTCCCACACAGTTCTGGATTTTAAAAGATTTCTGTGAGGAATGCCATTGGAATTGTTATAGCGATTGCATTAAATCTACACCATATACTGCTTTGGATAATGTGACATTAACAAAATTTTTAATTCTTTCTGATAAATGAACACAGCATATTCTTTCATTTATTTGTCTTCTTTAATGCCTAGTCAATGTTTTATAATTTCCATGTACAAGTCTGTCTTTGTTCAAATTTATTCCTGTTCCTAAGTATTTAACTTTTTTTGAGGCCATTGTTAATTGATTTCTTGATTTCTTTTTCAAGTAGGTTGTGTAAATAAATGCTACTAACTTTTGTATGTTGATTTTTATTTCCTGAAACAGTGAATCCATGTATTAGTTATGACTGTGTGTACGTGTGTAAAATCTTTGAATTTTTCTAGAAATAGGATCATAGTACCTATAAATAAAGATCATTTTGCCTTTTCCTTTGTGATTTTGGCAACTTTTATCTCTTAATTGTCCTATTGCTCTTGCAAGTGCTTCTAATACTACATGGGATGGAAGTGAGAGTGGGCATTCTTGTCTAATACTGGATCAATCTTGCTGGAAAAGCTTGCATGTTTTCTGTGTTATGATGTTAGCTACAGGTTTTTCATAAATGGCCTTTATTATGTTGAAGGATATTCTTTCTATTCCTAAACCATCCAGTTTTTGTCTAGAAAACATCCTGAATTTTACCATATGCCTTTCCTAAATCAATTGAAGTGATCAAGTGGTTTTTATCTTTCAATCTATTAAAGATATAACACATTGATTGAATTATGTTAAACTAGCTGCATCAGGGATAAATGATTCTGGGTCATGATGTATAATCTTTCTGATGTGTTGTTAAATTTAATTTGTTAATATTTTATTGAGGACTTTTGCATCAGTTTTTATCAGAAACACTGGCCTGTATCTACACGCCAAAGACTAAAACTAAATCCATGTCTCTCACCATGCACTAAACTAAAATCAAAATGGGTCAAAGATTTAAATATTAAAACAGAAACACTAAGTCAGGGATACAGCTCAGTGGTTCTGCCACTTGCCCCATAAGCTCAAGGACCTGAGTTCGATCCCCAGTAACAACAACAGCAAAAACAGAAAACTAAATCAACAGCAAAAACAGAAACACTAAATCTGACTATAGGGTATAGGAAAAGACTTCTTCAAACTTTGATCACTTGGGAAATAACACAAAAAAATCAACCCCTGGGATCTCATCCTACTAAAAGCCTTTTACACAGGAAAAAAAAAAATCACCAGCAGAATAAAGAGATAATCCACAGCATGGGAAAATTGTAGCCAGTTGCTCCTCAGACAAAGGACTAATATCTAGAACATACCTCCCCCAAAATTGAGACAAATCAGACCTGTGGGAGACTGCCTGCAAGACAGCTGGCTGCTTGCATTGCAGTTCCCTGAGCGAAGGAGTTGCTATGTTGTAAATTCTGATTGGCCGTGATCGGCTGCCATCTTATGGCATTATTTACAATAGCCATTTTGTAGAGCTGAGTTTCGCTTTCCAGAAAAAACACCTGTTTCTTGTAAATCATGTGTACTCTGTGGAGCCATAATTGTGGCCTTGTATGGTCATCCTTGAGATTGTTTTTCATCCTTGAAGTTGTTTTTACTTTCATACTATTGCCTGATATAAGTGTGAGAGCCATCTGGCAAAAGAAGAAGAAGAATAAAGAAGAACCCTGTTTGAACCTGAGCATGACTCAGTGTGTTTACTCTCGGTGAATCCTCTCAGGTTTGGGGCCTGCTGGCAGGACCCCTACATCGCGGCTCACGACAAGACCCTCCCAAATTTAAAGACCCAAATTCAAAAATGGGTATCTGTGTGAGACCTGACTGAGCTAAAGTGACTCCATGTTGGCCAGCTAATGTCCCAGAGACTGTTGTTTTACCCTCCCCTTATCTTCAACAGGGAAAACTGCTTAAACCTGAAATGCTTTTAAGATCTTAGAACACCTTACAGGCATCTGTTACCCATCAACATGTGGCTGCTGAATACATGACAGCTGGCCACCAGTGCAAATCAGCAGGCCATTAACCTTTGCCACTTAACTGCAAGCTTTGAATGTTAACACCCCTGTATCCTCTTATAAGAAGACCTCAGCCCCTGAGCTAGCGCCTCTCTGAGCTACTCGGTTCTGGTAGTGCCATTTGCAGACTAATAAAGGTCTGTTTCATTTCCAGTTTGTCCGGTGTGCTCCTTCCCGGGTGGTTCTCATGGCTGTTGAGCTCCTCAGAGCAGTAGGTAAGGCTCTTGGTCTTACAACTGAGATGAACAGACACTTTTCAGATGAAGAAGTACAAATGGCAAATAAATGAGAAAATGTTCAACATCACTGGTCATTTGAGAGGTGCAAATTAAAACAACACTGAGATGCAGTGGACCCTTGACTTACAAACTCAATTGGTTCCCAAGGGCTGGTGGTAACTGAAGTTGGTAGTAAATCAGTACAGCTGAAGTCTGGATGTTAACCTGTTTACACGTTATAGATAACAAGAGGCGGGTGAATTTTCCGTTAACTTAATTAACTCAATTTGTCTGTCAGGCCGGTCATACCTTGAGGATCCACTGTTCTATCTGACTCCGAAAGAATAGCTAATATCAAGAAATCAACCAACAACAAGTACTAGTGGGGCTGTGGGGAGAAAGAAACCCTTCTCCACTGTTGCTGGGAGTGCAGACTGGTGCAACCACTGTGGAAAGCAGAGTGGAGATTCCTCAAAAACAAACTAGGATTAGAGGTCCCATTTGACCCACCTATTCCTCTTATGTAAGTTTTCAGTTTTATTTCATTTGAAATAAGTATTGCCACCCCTGCTCTCTTTTGGTTACTATTTGCATGGAATACCTTCTTCTTTTCCTTCACTTCCAGGCTAGTATGTCCTTAAAGACAAAATAGATTACATGCCTTAATAAAAACAGAAAGTGAAAACTTGCTTTTTTTTTTTTTTTCCTTTTTAACAAATGCTTACAGAGCTTCTGCCATGGTACCTGACATTTCCAACCAATTCTCTAGTTGACTTTTTATTCTTTTCAGGCAATTACTTTGAAAATGAAAAGAATTTCATAGCTCTGTTTCAGAGATAAGATTTATACTGCTGGTAAATATGGAATGAGAAAGTTAAGAGACAGGATTTTTTTTCAATTTCTTCTTTAAACAAAAATATGTTTAAAATTTATACTGAATTTTATTGAGTATACTTGACATGTAATAAACTTCTCATATATAAAGTACATAATTTAGTAAGATTTTATAAAATCAATATTTCAATCAAGGAAATAAGCTTGTCCATCATCCTTAGAAGTATCTTTCTATTGCTTCATAATCCTATCCTTCCTTCATGTTGTCCAGCAGTATTGGAGAATTTTAATTGTTCCTCAACTTCACTAACATGTGGTGTGGTAAGTCTTCTTGATTTTAACAATTCTATTAGATATTTAGTGATATCTGTGATTTTCATTTGACTTTGAATATATTTTACATGATTATTTGCTATAGTATATATCTTACTTTGTGGTGTATCTGTAGAACTATTTTTTTTTAATTTATGCTATCTGTTTTTGTATTATTAAGGCTGGAAAACTTTTTTGCTTTTGAGATGAGGTCCTCCTGTGCTGCTCAGGCTGGCCTTGAACTTGTGATTCTTCTGCCAAAGTCTTCCAGATACCAGGAGGCAGGCACTGCTGCATAGGATTGAGAACTCCCTGTGCATTCTGGACAGAAACACTTTATCAATTATGATTCTTGATGATTTTGAATATGTTCTCTCACTTGTGGCTTGAATTTTCATTTCTAGAAGAGTGTCTTTGGGTAAGGGAAAGACATTAATTTTGATGAAGTCCAAATTTTCTTATTTCTTTTATGGTTTTATATTTAAAAGAATCTTACTTTCCATTTTGTATCAGAAAATTTTGCCTAATCCAAGAAAAAAATTTCTTTTAAAATTTTACAGTTTTTGAAATTATATCTAGAATTGTATTCAATTCTAAATTAGTTGTTATCCATAGTGGAAGGCATTTTTGTATGTGAATTTTCATGCTATTAATTTTTTTTTGCATGTGAATGTCTAGCTTCTCCATTTGTTTAGCAGACTCTATCCTTTCTCTACCATTTTTAATTTGTGCTTTCATTGAAAAGAAGATGTTCATATGTGATGATGTGACACCTGTTTTTCTCACTACAGTAATGATTTGTATCACAGAAACATAAATATTCAGATGATATTATTAAACTAGTTATTAAAGAAATTTGTAAACTAAAACAGTAGGCTATTTCCAGTACATTTTTGTTTTATAAAATAAAAATTTTCATGAAATATGTTAGCATTAACATGAAGATTTTCTTATTTTTCCAAATAAATTAATATGTAACTTTTATGTTCAGTTTAGGTATTCTAGCTATCTTTGTGGTGTGGCAGAAGGAACACTAGAGAGGAGGGATCAGATATGATTTAAATTCTGGTCATGATCCATAGTGTGTATGCAATTATAGTTACTCAACCTCCTGCATCCTCAGTTTCCTCATTTGTAAACTGAAGATATTGAGAGAGACACAAGGAGATATAAATGAAGCACTACCAGCCTTGCATATAAGACATTCTCAGTAAATAGCAACTGTTATGGCTGTTTTTTGAGGTCTGAAAAGAAGCAGACAAAATTAAAGTATGAAACTCATGCCTCTATGACATATGCTTCTGGAAATGAAGCTAAGAGTTTTAACTGCATAATGGAGCTAAATGAGAAATGTAAGTAGACTGAACAATGAGAAGAAAACTATTTTAGAAAAAAATTCAGAATTAGTAGTTTTCACTCTTCCATTATGACCCAGCTATCCTTGCAAAAGAATATACAGTTCTTTTTCTCTAACTGACAAACTTGGGTAGAAGGCAATAAAATTAAACATGGGCGGAGAAACAAATAGGTAGAGTGATGAAAGCCAATGGCACAAATTTCTAGGTCTACACAGAGCAACAACTAGGACAGAGGAAGGTAGATGGTACTAAATATCCCATAAGTTAAAAAATTGAGACTCCACAATGTCACTCAGCTTATGATGTGTGTTTTGCAATTAAGGTGATATCGGCATCTGCCAGGCTCCACGTTCTTGTCATTATTTTACAGTTTTTTAATTTAAAGTTGATTTTGTCCTAAAGTGTCACGAATATGTTGGAAGCAGCATGGCACAATACAAAGACCATAGATTTTGGACCTAGACAGAGGTGGTTTTGACCCTTAGCTTTGACAATTTGGGAAAATTAATGCAAATTGTTACTCAATTTCTACTAGATTGCTGGTATTGTACTAACTTCTAATGAGACGACAGTCTGCAACTTACCTCGAATCTCTGCTCTTTGGACCTTCAGAGTTTCAAGTGGGAGACAAACATTGCTTGATATCAAATGATATCAAAGAATGTGCAATTAATTACACACTGAAGCAAATTCTAACCTGTATTATAATTTAAGGGAGGCGAAAGGAAAAACATGATAGAAGAAAAATCATGTGCAAGAGACTGGAGGCAGGAAGGAACGGGAAATTGAAAGACTCAGATAAATCAAGTGTAGTTAGAATGAAAACAGAGATAGGAAAATGCTGAAATCTGTTTTTTTTTAGCATAAATGGAATAATGCAGGCTTATTTTATGGATTAACAATAGTACATGATACTTCCTACATATAGTGACTACACATTAAATGATTACTACACATTTTCATTATGTCATTGCTGAAGCGGTAAAGACAGTTCTTCGAAGTTCGTAATATTCTACCTTCTGTTCAATATTTTATGTGCATTCAGTCTTTAAGACTGAAAGACTGACGAAGGCAACTCAGTCCTTGTAATGTAGAACTGTGGTGTAGTGGAAAAGTTTTAATTTAATTTTATTTTTTGTTCTTGTATTATACAGAAGTCTGGCAAAAGAAAAAAAAGTAATATTCAAAAGGTGTGGTTGAAAAGGAGAGAAGGACTTGAAGAAACAGTGCTCTAAGTCTTTTTTCCCCCAGATAAATCTTGAAATGTGACATTCCATTCCCCATTCTATCATTTTGCATCCTGCAAGTTGAAGTTCCAATTTCCCAACATGTTTGTGCAAGCAAAAGTCTCAACTAGGAAGCTATGGTAGAAACAACTTTTCCAGCATATCAGTGGAATTAAATTGTTGAACTACTTTCATTTATCTGGTGTCTTTTAAATGAACTCCAGGGAAAAAAGCCCAGTAATCCAGGGGATTAGAACATTTACAACATTAATAAAAACACCATCCCTAACACAGAGAGATATCAAGAGTTCCAGTCTCAGGAACAAGGATAACAATGACAATAATACTAATTCATATTATTTTTTAAGCTTTTTTATCAGTACATATTTGCAGTATATAATGGTTATTTTCAGCTTGTGGTGTTGATGCATGTGTATAACACATCTTAATCCTTTTTATTTCTCCTTCCCTTTTCTTCATTTCCCCTCCCTCCTCTTTAGATCCATTTCCCAGTTGCAAAAGATACATCTCTCTGTTCCTTATAATCTTGTATTCTGTTCTTTAAATTATGTATACTTTGCATTTCATATGAGAGAAACCATGTGATATTTAAACTTATTTATCTGATTTATTTTATTTCACTATGGTTCAAAGATGCAAACATTTCCATACAAATGATTCAAACTTATGCCTTTTTTATGGCAGAGTTGTACTCCATTGTGTATAAACATCACATTTTCTTTATTCATTCCAGTGGATAGGCATATAGGCTGCGCCCAAGATTTAGCTAATGTGCTGCTGTAAACATCGGTATGCCTGTATCACTGTAATGTGATGCCCCCAAATCTTTCAGGGAGCTACCTTGAAGGGGAATAACTGGGTTAAATGGAATTTTGAGTTTTAGTTTTTTAAGGAATCTCCATAGTGATTTCCACAGTGGTCACACTAGTTGACATTCCTAACAGTGTAGAAGACTTCCTTTTACTCTGAAGCCTTGGCAACATTTATTACTATTTGATTCTGATGACAGCCATTCTTTCTGGAGTGAAATGGAGCCTCAGTGTTGTTTTAATTTGCATTTGTCTATGGCCAGTGATGCTGAACAGTTTTGCATGTAAATTTTGGCCATTGGTACTTTTTCTGAGGAATGTTTTTAGTTCTTTGTATATTCTACATATTAGGCTATATCTGAGGTGTAGATAACATTTTTTTCCCATTCTGTGGGCTGTCTCTTCACTCTCTTGGTTATTTCCTTTGCTCTGCAGAAGTTTTTAATTTGATATTATTCCATCTGTTCTTTTTTTTCCTGCCACTAAGGATGGAACTCAGGCCCTTTCCCTTGTGAGGCAGGCAGCAGAACCACTGAGCCAAATCCCTGACCCCATTTGTTGTGCTTGATGTGATTTCTTGTGAAACTGGGGTTCTATTGAGAAAATCATCACCTACCCCTATGTCTTCAAAAATTTTATTTATTTTGTCTTCCAGCAGATTGTTTCTGTTTTAACATTAGACTATAGATTCATTTTTATTTTAGTACATAGTGATGTTTATGGATCTAGATTCAATCTTCTTCATATGTATAGCCAGTTTTCCTAGCACTATTTGTTGAAGTGTCTATCTTTCCTCAAGCACATGTTTTGGCCCTTTGTCAAAGATCAGATTGGGTTGCTTCTGAGTCCTCTATTCTGTCCCATTGATTGCATGTTCTTTTTTTGTGTTGGTACCATGCTGTTACTTTATACCAGTTCTTATATCAGTCTGGAGAGCCTCAAGCTGCAAGATCCTATGATTAGACATGTTGCACCTCAGCTTTGGGATACACATTCTCCTTTCTGTGTACTGTAGTATTTGAGACTGACTCAGGGCTTTTCATCTTACAAACTTCAACACTTCTTTGCTACCACTGAGAGATGTTATATTTCTTTCTTTGTCCTAAACATGTGTCTTAACCTACAAAATCACTGTAAAAAGAAATGTGAACACTCTCACAGGAGTGCAGTGTGGTTGTTCCTGGTATTAAAGGCAACTTTCACATTTTATTGGCATTTATTCCTTAACTATGCAACACCACAACTCATACTCTAGCAAAAATCTCTGGTAAGGAAGGGCTAAGTAGATTTTTGTGAGGATTTCAAACCAGTCTTCCTATACTCTCATCTAACTCTAACCTCAACTCTAACCCCAGTCTTTCCCAGTAAAATCTCTTCTAAGTAAGGGCTTCTAGTTTTTCTGAGGATTTTAACCCAATCCTCTCATTCTCCTCCTCTCTGTACTGTGTTAAGTCACATCACTTCCTGTGGCTCTGGGGCCTTTGTGGAAAGAGCTTAGTCTGAGGGCTTTTGTTCCAAGGACTGCACAGCTGCTTCCCTGAGGGACTGATGTTGCACACACATCCATGAGGTGAGATCCTTCTCATTTTGGTCATGCTTCCAAAGGCTCACCCTGTGTTACTCATTTCTGAGGCCTAGAACCTAGAATCTTTCGTGGTGAAGACCCTCCCTTCTGCTGCCACCAGCAGTTCTCACCAGCCCAACTCTCAATCAGGGATCTAAAGAATAAAGTCAAGGCTCCTGATAATTAGTGTACAAATAGAATTTGTGTGCAAAAAGATTAGAATTTATCATAGCTCTGATGAGAAGTAAAAAGCTGAGCAAAGTGAAAAATCAATATGAATTAATCAGAGAAGTGATGTCACTGAGCAAATTGCCATCCCCAAAATTTGTGACTCTTTTGTGACAGAGACAACTCACTTGAACAGAAACCCAGAGCTGAAGCTACTGTGAGAATTACTGTCAGTGTAGGAAAACTAGAAATTAAATTGCTGCAATACTGGGACCTTGGTGTGGATAAGCCTGAAAGTGAGACTCTCCAGATGGACCAGACATAAGGAGACTCCCTTATCTGTGAGTTTTGGCTCCACCAGCTTTTCATGCTGCATATTAGAGGATACCCCTGCTCCAGAAGATGGCAGGAGGGTAAATGTAGTCATTTTCCTGATCATAAAAAGATCTGTTCTCAAGAGAAACTGTTTTACCAGAGCTTAACCTAATAGGGTTTTATCAAAGCTTCACTGACATGGGGAAGGGACGCATTGGACTCCAGCCCCCTTTCAACACCTTGTGCCAACTTAAGAGGGAAAAAGAAGCTCTTATAAAGTTCACAGTCCAGGGGCATAAACTCACCTAAAGGCTGAAACCTAATCCCTGGACTGTAGATGTCTTCCCTCTATCCACACATTCCTACTGCATAGCTATAGGCCTAGTAACTGAAGTTCCTTTTAGCCAGTACATCTTTCTCAGCTATCAAGAAAAAAAGTTCGGAGGTGAATTGAGGGGCAGTTTGAAGGGACTAAACAAGCATCCAAACCAAAATTATAAATTATTGGAGTATTAGAATTATCAGATCAGAGCACTTTTCTTTTTCTTTTCTCTTCTTTTTTTTTGAGACAGGGTCTCACTATGTAGTTGAGACTGACCTAGAACTCACTATGTAGCCCAGGATGGTCTTGAACTCACAGTGATCCTCCTGCCTCATCCTTCCAAGTGCTGGGATTACAGGTGTGCACCACCACACCCGGCACAAGATCTGAATACTTTTTGAGAAAGTAACTAATGTGCAAAGTATTCTAAAGAAAAAAAGGAGGCAACATATGAGAACAAATAGATAATATAAGACAATAGATGGACATCCTAAAACAAAATAGAAAAGCAATGTGAGACATTAAAATCACTATAGCAGAAGTAAGAATCCACATTAATGGGTTATTAGAAGGCTAGATATGGCTGATGAAAAGATCTTTGAACTTATAGATGTCAATAAAAACTTCCCAAACACACAAACAAAAGACTTAAAAAGATGGAATAAAATATGCAAGAACTGTGGTGCAACTATAAAAGGTATATCATAAGCATAATAAGACCAGAAGGAGAAAGAAACAGAGGAAATTTGATCATCTCTACCAAATTAATGTCAGCAGGCAAGCCACAGAATTGAGAAGCAAGATAAACATCCCCCAAAGTGTCACATAGGCTTATCATATTTATACTTCAGAAAATCAAAGGTAAAGAAAAAGATCTCAAATTAAGCCAAAGGACAAGCAAAGATAAGCATTATATCAAATTTCTCTTCAAAAGTCATGCAAACAAAATGAGAGTAGAGTGAAATATGTAATGTTGGGAGGCATAAAGTTCTTTCCAATAATTCTTCAAAGTTTTAAACAAATCTTTCTCCCATACAAATCTTTCAGATTATTACTTTATCTACTAGTAGTTTAGTAGGTGCTTTGAGAGTGAATTCTCACCTAGCCTATGAGTTGTCACCACCTAATGTGTCTATTTGTGTATGTGTGTGTCCCAGTGTGCTGTGTTGCTGGTGTTAGTGACAGAGAAGTACACAAGGTAATAGAACCCCTGCTCCCATGGATCTTACATTGAAATAGCTTAGACTGAAGCTTTAGCAAATGAAAGTAGCTAACACCTTGAACCCAAATTATGCTGATTTTCCCCCATAAATTATTACATTTTTCAAATAAACAGAAAATTAGACTTTATGGTAACTCTTATATGCTTACCTCTTGGATTCTAAAATCCACACTTAAACTTTTTAACAAATCATGTACAAATCATCCTTTAACAAATCATCCTTTCTTCTATCCATTCAAGTCATCTTTTTGATCCATTTGAAAGCTAATTATGAAAATCAGTTTACATCACCACTGAAGAATTTTGCATGCATATTAGCTATATTAATTAGAGTTAAATATTTTTGTATAAACAAATATTGTTTCATTTGTCTTTTAAAAGTATAATTTACACATGGTGAAATGCAAAATTCTGAAATGTTCCTTTGGAAGAGTTCTTTTCAGTTTCTATTTTTATTAGTACATTGTTGTAATACATGTTTACACTCCTTGTGTGGAGTTGGTGCATGTACATAACAGATCTCTTTTTTTTTTCATTCCCTTTCCCTCTCCCCTCCACCTCAATCTCCTTCCCATTTGAGAAAAGTATACTTCCCAAATTCCTATTATCTATTTTTATTTTGCTCTTTATTTATATCTTGGATTTCTCATTTAAGAGAAACCAAGTGATATTTAAGCACATGTGTCTGATTTATTTCCTTAACATTGTTTCAAGTGTTATAGGGCAGGAGAGTTGGAAGTATAGAGATGCGCCACACTCTGAATTGAATGGAATCCTTTATTATCGTAGCCAGCTGTCTAAAGCCGGCTCAGACCTCCAAAACCTCTGGACAAAGGAAAGGCAGTTTGCAGTGTCCTTTCAAGGGCTCTTCTATTTGGGAGGGCTCAGGGAATGGCGCAGCACAAATAAAACTTCACAGGAGCAGAATTTTGCTAAGTCAGTTGAGGGTTGGGGCAGTTTCACATAGTTTAGTCAAAGAATCACAGAGGAGCCAGAGTCTTCTGTTTAGGAAGTAGTAAATATAACATAGTTGTAAACTCATGCAGGATGCAATGCTTGGTCTGTTATTCCTTAACTGAGGGGACTTCCAAGAGCTGGGGGAAAAGGAGGAAAGTGACCACTTTGAATCATTCAACTTTACACAAATGGAATTAGGTACAAAAGCGGAGCCAGGTGGTTAGCTATCATACAAGGAGTACTCGTTTCCCTACAAATGACTCAAGTTTATCCTTCTTCATGACAGAGTAGTATTCCACATGCACAAATACCACACTTTCTTTATCCATTCATCTGTTGGTGGACATATAGGGCACTTCTGAGATCTAGCTATTATGAATTATACTGCTATAAATGTGGATATGAATACATCACAGTGGTATAATATCTTTAACTCTTTTGAGAAGGTACCTACAAGGGGAATAGCTAGGTCAAATGGAATTTTCTAATTTTAGTATTGTGAAGAATCTTCATGCCAATTACCACAGTAGTTGTACTAGTTTACATTCCTAACTGTGTAGAAGGGTTCCTTTTTAACCCTAATATCACCAGCATACATTATTACTTGCTTTCTTATAGTAGCAATTCTTTCTGGAGTAAGATAGAATCTCGGTGTTGCTTAATTTGCATTTCTCAAGTGACCAGTGATGTTACACCTTTTTTCCTGTACTTATTGACCTTTTGTACTTCTATTTATTGTATTATTGTATTCTATTATTATTATTAATTTTGTACTGGTGCTCAAACTCAGGCCCTTCCTCTTGTGAGGCAGATGGTGGAACCATGAACCAAATCCCCAGCCTAATGTGTATTCTTCTGTGTCCAACCTTTTTTGCTTTTTCTATAAGTTTCCTTTATATTGTTGCCATTCTCACAGGTATGTTCCTTTTATTATCAATTAATATTCTATTGTACATACTTATTTATTATTTGCTGGATACCTGAGATGTTTCTAATTTTTTGATAATTATGAATGAAATAGCTCTGAAATAACTAATTTGTTCCTTTCTTTCTCATCATAACTATTTACATATGCATAATTTTTAAAGTTATATCCACAGCTTTAACTTCACACTCTTAAATCTAACTGCTGGCTTGGAATATCCTTCTGGATTTTCAATGGTCATCTGAAATCTAATGTCAGAAAGCCACCTCCTGAGCATTACCTACTGCAATGACTCCTTCTTAGTAAATGATGGCTCCAATCTTCCAGCCATCCAAGCCATCAAACGCATAATTTCAATGCTCCTTTCTCTCCTTTGGGCTTCAGTGTGATATTGTTAGAGCAAATAAGCATTTGTGTGTTTTGTGCATTTTAATAATTACTTAATAGACTCTAGATTTTCTAAGAGGGATCCTTGCTAAAGATCTACTTGATTCATGACAGAGAGGTCTAACTGTGTGGCATTAACAAAACAAGTATTTTGGAAATGGACAATAAAAGTGATACCCTGTGGGTGTCACAAAAATCAGCAGGACTCCGCCCTTTGTAGCCTCAAAAATTTGCAAAGGTAAATGACCTTACTTTGAGAAGAAACCCTAGAGCACTATGTTCCAGAATGGCAGCAGCCTAAGGAAGTTTTTCCTCAGGATGGGGTTCACAGTGCTCAACAATCCAGGAACTTAAGTCCTACAATCAAGAGAGAAGTTTGGGTACTGATCCAATTTGTGACAGACGTTGGTGTCATCCCCATCATTTTGGAATTAGGCACACAGAGGATGTAAGAATTGTGTGGTCAGGAAGGTTCCCACTCAGATTCCAAAGGAATGCCTGGGAAGGCAGGCATTGTACCCCTGAGAGGACAGTGTGTGGAGCTCTAAATATGAAGTTGAAAAATCAGTTGGAGACCTCAGAAAGTTGAGAATCCAGGAATATGGGTCATCTGAGGAAAGTCAGAAGGAGTGAGCAAAGGCAACCCAAGGAAGAGGCCATGTGAGCTACAACCCCCACCAGTTCCGTGGAGTTAGCCCTTTGGAGTTCACATCTTGCCGCAGAGTGCCCCATATGCTAGATAGGTGTAGAACTACAGGATCCAATGTTTGTCCTATTGGATTTTAACCTTGCTTTGGCCCCATTAGTTTTTATCTCCCATGTGTCCCATGTGTACCTTTTGGAATGAGAATATTTATCTTGTGACATTATATTTTATGTATTTAATTTTATTTTTGTTTTTACAGGTGCTTTCAGCTAATAGTTTCCCTTCAATCTCAGAAGACTTTGAACTTGGACTTTTCAGTTATGCTGAAACTGTTAGGAATCTGGCAACTCTTAAAGATAGACAAAATGTGTTTTGCATAAAGGTATGTGCATAAGTCTTTTGAGGGGCAAGGGGCAGAATGTTATGAGTTGTATCTAGATGTTGCCTCAAAGCCTCATGGGCTCACAGGTAGGGCTTTTCACATGTGGCTGCATCATGGCTGTGTGACATTGGATTATGGGCAAGTGGCCCTGGATTAGTCCACTGATTGGTTTAGCATATTCTGGGTGTGGTTAATGGGAGGGCCCATGCTGGGTATGAGTGGAACCAACCAAAAGGCTTATAGCCTGGATGGAATGAAAAGAGAAAGGAAAGCTTGATGTTCAGTGGTTTTTACCTGGCATAGGCTGCTTTTTCTCTGTGATGCCCTTTTCCCATGGCATCATGCCTTGTCAGCTGACTATGGGCTGAACCCTCTACAGACAGTGAGCTAAAACAAACCAATCCTTTTTTAATCTTTATTTTTTTAACTAATACATATTTGCCTCACATAATCATTACATTCATCATGGGGAATTTGTACATGTATGTAATTTATCTTAATTTTTTCTCCATTCTTCTCTATTCCTTTAAACCCTCTTTCCCCTCCCCATTTACAAAAGCTAACAATTTTTCCTTCCATTGTATCTCTTTTCCCTTTCTTCTTTTTTCTGCTCCCCCTTCCTTTGTTCTCTTTCCCAATTGAACAAGATCTTCCCATTTCTTAGAATTCAACCTCTATTTTGCTCCTTATATACACTTTGTGTTTCTCACACAAGAGAAACAATGCAATATTTCAACATGTGTGTCTGATGTATTTCACTTAATTTTATGGTCTTGATATGTATTTACCGAAAAATGTCTCAAGTTTTTCCTTTATGGCAGAATATATAAATACCACATCATATATTAATATCATGTTTTCTTTATCCATTCATGTATTGATGAGCATATGGCCTGTTTCCTGTTATATTATTATAAATTGTTCTGCTATAAACATGGGTATGCATGTATCACTGTATGATGCTTTTAGCTCTTTTGGGAAGATACCTAAAAGGGGACTAGCTGGGTCAAATGGAACCCCTGGTTTTACTTTTTAAAGACTCTCCATTCTGCTTTCCATTGTGATTGTACCAATTTACATTCTATCAACAATGCATAAGAATTGTTTTTTCCCCAGAGCCTCTCCAGCATTCATTATTGGTTAGTTTCTTGATAACAGCCACTCTTTCTGCAGTGAAATGGAACCTCAGTATTGTTTCATCATTTCTCAAATTACCAGGAATGTTTAAATTTTTTCATATATTTATTTGCTGTTTGTCCTTCTCCTTCTAAGAAATATCTTTATTTTAGATACCCCTTTTTTGGATTGAATCTTTAAATTTAGAAGGTCTAATTTAAAAAAAATTCTTGATATATTCTAAGTATTAGTCTTCAGTCTGAGAAGTAACTGGCAAAATTTTTTACCATTCTATAGATTTTTTTTTTTTTTTGCTGTGAAGAAATTTTTTAGTGTGGTATGATCCCATTTATTGATTCTTCATAAAATTTTTTGTACAATTGGTGTTTTGTTCATAAAGTCTTTGCCTACATTTACATCTTCAAAAGTTTTACTGCCCGGCATGGTGGTGCACGCCTGTAATCCCAGCACACAGGAGGCTGAGGCAGGAAGATCGCTGTGAGTTCGAGACCAGCCTGAGCAACACAGTGAGTTCCAGTTCAGTCTCAACTACATAGTGAGACCCTGTCTCAAAAAGCAAAACAAAACAAAAAAAACCAAACAAACAAAAAGAGTTTTAATTATTCTGTCTTCTTGAAGATTTAGTGTTTCTATTTTAGTGTTTAGATATTTGATCTATTTTGATTTTAGTGTAGTGCATGGTCAGAGATATAGATGTAGGTTCAATCTTTGGTAATGTGGAAAACCAGATTTTCCAGCACCATTTGTTAAGGCTATTTTCCAGAGAGTGTTTGGTTCCTTTTTCTAAAATAAGATGACTGAGTGTGCTTGAAAGTATTTCTGCATCTTCTATGCTGTTTCATTGATCCTGAAGTGTTTAAACAAAAAATATTTTTGCCAGTACTATGCCATTTTTGTCACTGAAACTTTTTTTTTTTTTTTTTGAGACAAGGTCTCACTATGTAGTTGATACTGACCCGGAACTCGCTATATAGCCCAGGCTGGTCTCGAACTCACAGTGATCCTCCTGCCTCAGCCTCCCGAGTGCTAGGATTACAGATGTGCACCACCATATCCGGCGCATTGTCACTGAATCTTTGCAGCATAAATTCAAATGAGTCATTGTGATGCCCACTGCCTTGCCCTGCTTCCCAGAATTACTTTTGCTATTCTGGGTCTCTTCTGGTTCCAGATGAATATTAGGGTTGTTTTGTCTAGTTCTGTTAGGTATGCTATTGGCATTTTGACAGGGATAATGTGCACCACCATGCCCGGCGCATTGTCACTGAATCTTTGCAGCATAAATTCAAATGAGTCATTGTGATGCCCACTGCCTTGCCCTGCTTCCCAGAATTACTTTTGCTATTCTGGGTCTCTTCTGGTTCCAGATGAATATTAGGGTTGTTTTGTCTAGTTCTGTTAGGTATGCTATTGGCATTTTGACAGGGATTGAATTAAATCTGTATAACAGTTTTGAAAGTATGGTGATTTTGACTATATTGATTCTGCCCAGCCAAGAACTGGGCACATCTTTCCTTTTTCTGATATCTTCTTTGATCTCCTTTTTCACAGTACTGTAGTTTTTAATGTAGAGGTATTTCACTTCCTTTGTTAAATATTTCATCTTTTGATGCTATTTTGATGCTAATTTTCTCTCAGTGAGTTTGTTATTCATGTACAGAAATGCTATAGATTTTTGAGTGTTGACTTTGTATCCTGCTATACTACTTAATTTAATTGTTAATCCCACAAGTATTTTGGTAGAGTTTTGGGGGTCTTCTGTGTAGAAGGTTGTGTCATCAGCAAATAATTGTTTAACTTCTTACCTTCCCATTCATATTTCTTTCATTTTTTCTCTTGTATAATAGCTCGGGGTAATGTTTCCAGAACTATATTAAACATGAGTGGTGATAGTGGGGATCTGTGTTAGTTTACTTTTCTCTCATTGCTAAAACTAAATATCTGACACCCAAAGTTAAAGGGGGAAAACTTTATTTAGCTCACAGTTTATAGAAGTTTCAGTCTATAATCAACAGGCTCCAAAACAGGGTGGCACATGGCAGAGGGGCCAGTAGTTAATGATGGATAGACAGTAGTAAAGCAGCAAGGGACCTTAACAGTGTCTTTCTGCCTTTTTTATCTTTTTCAGACTATTGAGGGTGGGTAGCATTCACAACCTTAATCTTAGCACTACTGAGCCTAGCATTGCAGCATGAATCATTCCAGAAAAAGCCCACCTGTGACTACATGAAACTTTGGGGGACACCAAGATGAAAGCCATAATAGGATCCTTATTACTGACTTTAGAATGAAAATTTATAATTTTTGACCATTTAGTATGATTTTGGCTGTTGATTTATCATAGATGGCCAATATAAGATTAAGATAAAGGCCTTTAATCCAATTTCCTAGGGTTTTTCTTTTGTTTAAATAATGAACGGGTGTTGGACTTTGTCAAATGCTTCTTTACTGTGTCTATTCAGATGATCATTTGGTTTTTATCCTTATTTCTGTTAATGTGGTGTGTTAGTTACTTTTCTCTCCTTTCTGAGACAAAGTACCTAACAACAGAAGTTGGAATGGAAGGGATTGATTTGGCTTACAATTTGTAGAGGTTTCAGTACATAATGGGTTAGATTAAAGGCAGGGATAGCATTGCAGAGGAGAAAGAACATGGCATGCACAAGAATTCAATAATAACAAAAAAGTTAATAGTGTCTCCCTGCCCCTTTTCTATTATTCAGACTACTTAGGGTGGGTAACACACCCTTAATCCTAGTGCCCTTGAGCCTAGCATTGTGTTATGAATTAATTCCAGCTTCACACACTCTAGATCAAGCCTATGACTACATGAGGTTTTAAGGGAATGTCTAGATCCAAACCACAACATGTGTTGCATTACATTTATTGATTTCCATATGTTGAACTATCTGTGCATCTCTGGCATGAATCCTATTTGGTCTTGATGATTTGCTGCATTCTGATTGCCTAGTGTCTTATTGATGATTTTTGCATCTATGTTCATTAAAGAGATTGACCTGTAGTTCTGTTGGGTCCCTTTCTGGTTTTAGTTTCAAGATAATGCTTGCTTCCAGGAATGACTTTGAGAGTATTGCTTTCCTTTCCATTTTATTAAAGTGGTTGAGCAGTAGTGGCATTAGATCTTCTCTAAAGTTCTTGTAGAATTCAGAAGTGAATCAATCCATTCAGACCTGGGCTTTTCTTTGTTGGTAGTTTTTTTGTTTTTGTTGTTGTTGCTTTGTTTTTAGTAATTCTTCATTTGGGATTATTTAGAATTTTTATATCTTCTTATTTCAGCTTTTATAATTCATATGTAACTATAAATCTATTCATTTCTTCTGAATTTTCCATTTTATTTGAGCATAGGCTCTCAAAGTAGGTACCAATAGTGTTCTGGATTTCTGTAGGATCCATTGTGATTTCACCTTTTTTCATCCCAATTCTATGAATTTATATCTTTTTCCTACCCTCCTTTTGATAAGCTTGACTATGGTTTTGTCTATTTTGTTTAATCTTTCAAATATCCAACTTTTCAATTCATTGATTCTTCATATTTTTTTGGTCTCAATTGCATTAATTTGTGCTCTGATTTTTATAATTTCCTTCCTCATGCTAGCTTTGGGTTTAACATGCTCTTCTTTTTCTAGAACCCTGAAGTTTCAACATTATATTGTTTATTTGATTTTACTCTGTTTTTCTGATATGGGAACTCACTGCTATAAATTTCCCTCATAGGATTGTTTTCATTGTGTGCTATAGTTTCTGGTATGTTATATTGGCATAATTATTTGTTTGTAGAAACTAATTTCTTTTTTATTTTAATCTGTGATGTATTGTTTATTCAAGAGGGTGTTATTTAATTTCCATGTTGTGTTAGTCATTTCCTCTTGTTGCTGGCACAAAATGCACAACACCCAAAGTAAAAAGGGGAAAGGGCTTTATTTGGCTTACAGTTCATAGAGGTTTCAGTCTGTAGTTGGCTGGCTCAAAAGCAGGGATGACAAACAGGCATCATAGAGGAGAAACAATTATAGCATGCACAGGGTAGCAAAGGCAATAAGGAATCTTCACTGAATCTTTCTGCCACTTTTATCCCATCCAGACTACTGGGATCAGGGCAGCACTAAACTACTCACTCACTTGTGTTAGTTTAGTAATTACATGTCTTTAATCCCAACATCACACATACCAGATTCAACTACACCTGACTGACAGAGGCTTTGTGGAGGACATCCAGACAAAAACCATAATACATGTGTTTTATAGGTTTTTTTTTTGGTGTCTTTCATCATTTATTTCCAGTTTCATTGCATGAGATAATTTCCGTTCCTTTTTATTTTCTGAAGTATACTCTATGAGCTAGTATGTGTTATATTTTGCAGGAAGTCTCATGCACTGCTGAGAGAATATTTATTCTGTTGTTATTGTGTAGAACATTCTGTAGGTATCTGCTAAGTGCATTAGTTCAAAGCTTGGTTCAACTCTGATACTTCTTTGCTGAGTTATTGTCTAGTTAACCTATCTGTTTATGACAGTGGGGTGTTGAGGTCCCTCATTAAAATTGTATTGGTGCTTGTCTGATTTCTCATGTTGATTAGTGTTTGCTTAATATGGTTGGCTGTGTCCATATTTAGTGCATATATGTTTATGATTATTATCTCTTCCACTTGGTTTGTTCCTGTAATAAGTATATAGTGATCTAGTTGGTTTCTTCTGATCAGTCTTGTCTTGAAATCCATTTTGTCTGCTATTAGAATAGCCACTCATGCTTTTTTTCTGGATTCCTGCCACAAGGAATCATCTTTTAACTTTCAATCTTTGAGTTTGTTTGTGTGTGTGTGTGTGTATGTGTGCATGTGTGAAATGTGCTTATTCTTGGATCTTTTTTCCTTCATCTATTGCTCCCATCTGTTTCTCCCCCACTTTTTCTTGGTACCAGGGATTGAACTCAGAACCTTTCACTTGCAAGTCAGGCAGCAGCAACACTAAGATAAATCCCTGGCCCCCAAATCTATTTCTTTTTATTGGTGAATTGAAACCATTCATATTAATCACTGTTACTGATACTGACTTATCCTTGTCATTATATTATTTTCATTTTTGTTGATTCTCTTTCTTTTCCTCCTATTTCATTGCAATCCTTGGGTGGTAGGTTCATTCTATTCAAATTTTTGGAAATGTTTGCTTCATAATCTTTTTCTAGGATATCCTTCAGAACATTTTGGAGTGCTGATTTAGTGGGCTTGAATTGTTGCAGGTGGTCTTTATAATGAAAGTGTCTTATTTCTGTATCAATTTTGGAAGATAATTTCACAGAGCACATCAATCTGGGTTGGAAGTTGTTTTCTTCTAGGGCTTGAAATACTTCACTTCAACCACCCCTTGAATTTAGTCTTGTGTGGAGAGGTCTGCTACAATATTTATTGGTTTTCCTTTATAGCAGTTAGTTTCTTTTTCTTTTTTTTTTCTCATTGAGTTTATTGGTACTTTTTAAGTATACAGTACAGTTACATTGTACTTTACATGACAGATCTTGATTCTCATTTTTTCCCAATACTCTGCCTTCCCTTCAACCCCCTCCATTTAAAAACACTTTGTTTCAATTTTTCCCTTTTCTCATATATTTTATTGTCCCTTATTTCCTTTCCCCTACCCTTCCCACTTCCCTAATCCTTTAGCCCCTTTCTTCCAATTTCACATTGTCATTTACACAATTTTGATCTTATTTACACTTTTAGATTTTCACATCACAGAAACTATTTGGTATTTATACATGTGTGTCTTATTTATTTCACTTAAGAGTATGGCCTCAACATGCATTCAATTTCCTATGAATGACTCCAGTTTCTCATACTTCATGGCTGAGTAGTACTACATTTTATAGAAAAGAGACATCTTTATCCAATCTCCAAAGGATGGGCAATTGGGCTGTTTACAAGTTTTAGCTGTTATAAACTGTGCCACTATAAACACAGGTGTACATATATCACTGTGGTATGATTCTTTTAATTCTTTTGGAAAGACACCCAGCAGAGGGATGGCTGGGGCAAATGGAACCTATAGTCCTAGTTCTTTGAGGTATATCCACATTGTTTTCCACAGTACTTGCACCAGTCTGCACTCCCACCAACAATGGAGTAGGAGTCCTTTCTTCCCACAACCCCACCAGCATTTGTTATTGGTTGATGTGTTGATAGTAGACATTCTTTGTGGGGTGAGGTGGAATATCAGTGTTGTTTTCATCTGCCTTTCTCCAATGACCAGTGATGTTCAACATTTTTTCATATATTTCTTTGCTCCTTTTATTTCTTTTTCTGAGAGATGTCTATTCATTTCAGATGTACATTTTTGAATCTGGTCTTTATATTTGGGGGCTTGATTTTTTTTTAGTTCTTTATATGTTAGATTATAGTCCCTTTCTGAAGTATAGCTTATAATTTTTTTTTGCACATTGTAAGTTGTTTCTTAGCTCTGTTGTTGGTTTCTTTTGCAGTGCAGAAGCTTTTTTTATAAGATGAGATCCCAAATGTTGTTTCTTTGTGCTACTTCCTGTGCTATTGAGGATTTGCTCATAAAGTCTTTTCCTGTGCCAAAGTATTTGAGAATTCTGGCTAACTTATCTTCCAGCAAGTTTAGAGTTTCTGTTATAATATTTAGATCTTTAATCCACTTGGATTGTAATTTAGTGCATGGTGAAAGATAAGGGTCTAGTTTTAATCTTTGACAGGTTGAAATCCAGTTTTTCCAACACAGTTTATTAAAGAGGCTATCTTGCCTCCAGTGAGGATGGTTGGCTACTTTGTCAAAGATGAGGTAGCTGAGTATATCTGGAGTTGTTTCTGTATCTTCCAATCTATTCCACTGATCCTTAGGTCTTTTTGTTTGCTGGTGCCATGCTGTTTTTATCACAGTGGCTTTGTAGTGTAGTTTCAAGTTGGGGATTGTAATACCCACAGGCATGTCTCTGTTGCCTAGGATGGCTATTGCTATTCTAGGTTTCTTCCTGTACCAAATGAATTTTTGGATTATTTTCTGTAGTTCTGTGAAATATACTGTTGGAACTTCAATTTGCATTACATTGAATCTGTATAACAGTTTTGGTAGTATGGCCATTTTCACTATGTGGATTCTTCCTACCTGGGAACAGGGGATATCTTTCTATTTTCTTATATTCTCTTTGATCTCTTTTTTCACAGTACTGTAGACTTTCATGTAGATATCTTTTGCTTCTTTCATTAGACTGATTACTAGATACTACTCTCAGTGAGTCTGTTATTTGTGTACAAGAAGGCTATTGATTTTTGACTGTTGACCTTATATACAGCTACACTACTGAGTCTGTCAATTACGTATAGAAATCTTTAGGCAGTGATTTTTGGTCTTCTATGTAAAGTATCATATCATCAGCAAATAATGACACTTTCACTTCTTCCTTTCCTATCTTTATTGCTTTAATTTCTTTCTCATGTCTAATTGCTGTGGCTAATGTTTCCAAATCTACATTGAATACAAGTGGTGATAGTGGACATCCTTGTCTTGTTCCTGATTTTAGCAGGAAGGTTTTCAGTTTTGGACCATTTAATGTGATGTTGTCTGTTGGTTTATCATGGGTAGCCTTTATCAAATTGAGATAAGGACCATTTATTCCAATTTTCTGCAGGTTTATTTTTATCATGAATGGTTGTTGAATTTTGTTGAATGCTTTTTCTGCATCTATTGAGATGATCATATGGTTTTTGTCCTTGACTCTGTTAACACAGTGTAGTACATTGATTGATTTACTTATGTGTAACTGTCCTTGCAACCCTGGGATAAAACCAACTAGGTCAGGTTGTATGATCTTCTTGATGACCCTCTAGTTCTGTTTGACAGTATCTTAGTGAAGATTTTTGCATCTATATTCATTAAGAAGATTGGCCTGTAGTTTCTTTTTTAGTTGGGTTTTTTTTCGTGGTTTTGGAATCAAAGTAATACTTGCTTCCAGGAATGAATTTGGAAGTATTGTTTCCCTTTCAATTTCATTGAAAAGTTTAAAGAGTAGTGGCATTACTTCTTCTCTAAATATTTTGTAGAATTCAGCAGTGCAGCCATCAGGAAGTAGGCTTTTCTTTTTTGGTAAATTTTAATTACATTTCCAATATCACTGATTGTAATTGTGTTGTGTAGAATTTTTTTATCTTCTTCATTCAACATTCATAAGTATCTAGAAATCTGTCCATTTCTTCTGTGTTTTCCATTTTGTTATACAGGTTCTTGAGTAGGTTTTGATGATCATCTGGATTTCTGCTGGATCTACTGTGACTTCACCTTTTTCATTCCTAATTGCATGAATCTGAGCCTTTTCTTTCCTTTTTTTGACAAGGTTGGGTAAGGATTTATCAATTTTATTTATTCTTTTGAGAAACCAACTCTTGGATTCATTGATTTTTTAATATCGTTCTCTTAGTTGCCATTGCATTGGTTTTTGCTCTGATCTTTATAATTTCCTCCCTTATATGAGCTTTGGGTTTTTCTTGCTCTTCTTTTTCCTGGGAGCCTAAGATTCACCATTTGGTTGTTTATTTGAACTTGCTCTGTTTTCCTAGTGTGGGCTTTCACTGCAATGAATTTTCCATGTAGAATGGCTTTCATTGTGTCCCATAGAGTCCTGTATGTTGTAAGTGCATTATCCTTTATTTGTAAAAACTGACTACTTACTTCTTTAATTTCCTCGGTGACCCACTGATTGTTCAGGAGAGTGTATTTCAATTTCCATGTGTTTGTGAAGTTCTTAGATTTTCTTATGCTATTGATTTCCAGCTAAATTGCACTATGGTCTGATAATATACATGGAATAACTTTGATTCCTTTTCATTTATTTAAACCTGTTCTATGAGCTAGTATGTGGTCTATTTTGGAGAGTGACCCATGTGCAACCAGAAAGAATGTATACTCTAATTTTGAATGCACTTTCTGCTTTCTAATAGACTCTGTAGATGTGTATTAAATCCATTGTTCAAAAACTTTGTTCAGTTCTAGTATTTTGTTGTTGATTTTTTGTCTATATCATCTGCCTCTTTGTGATAGTGGGGCATTTAGGTCCCCCAGTACAATTGTACATGTGCTTATTTGGTTTTTCATGTCCCTTAATATTTGTTTTATATAGTTGGGGGCATTCATGTTTGGTGCATATATATTTATTATTATCTTCTCTTCCTCTTGGATTCTTCCCCTTACAAGAATGTAGTGACCTTCTTTGTCTCTCTTGGTTTGAAATTTACTTTGTCTGCAAATAAGATAGCTACCTCTGCTTTTTTTCTGGGCTCCTGTTGCCTGGAGAACTGCTTTCCATCCTTTTATTTTCAGTCTATGAGTTTCGTTTTGAGCTACAAGTGTTTCTTGTATACAAAATATTGTTAGATTTTGCTTCTTAATCCATTCTGCCAGTCTATTTTTCTTGATTGGTGAATTGAAGCCACTGACATTGATGGTTATAAGTGATATGTATCAACTTACCTTTGTCATGTTACTGTCCTGTTGTTGTCTCTTTTTAATTTTTCCCCCTCTCCCTTTAGTTTCTTGCCTTGCCTAATTGATTTGCTGTGTTGGGTCTCATGGTGTTGTGATCTTCATTGTCTTTTTCTAGGATATTGTTTAGTATTGCTTGGCACTCATGAAGTTTCTCAGGTGTTCTTTGTCATGAAAGTTTGCCATTTCCCCATCAATTTTGAAAGTTTGCAGCACACATTAGTCTAGGTTGGAGTTTATTTTGTCTTAGTGGTTGGAATACCTCACTCCAGGCTCTCCTTGACCTGAGGGTTTTGTGTTGAAAAGTCTGCTATGATTCTGATGGGCTTTCTTTTGCACATGATTTATTTATTTTGTCTAACTGTTTTCAGTATTTTTTCTTCAGTTGGGTTTCTGGGATCTGGGCTATTATATGTCTACATGTAGATTTTTTTTAATCCTGGCTAATAGGAGTCCTATATGCCTCACTTATCTGTATGTCAAATTCTTCCCCTCTGTTTGGGAAGTTTTCTGTCATTAATTCTGTGAACAGCTTTTTAAAAGTCACTTGTGTATTCTCCTGCTATTTCATGGATTCCTATCTGTTGTATGGTCTTCTTTGCATTATCTAGGAGTTGTTGGATCAATTTCTCATGATCCCTTACTATTTTTAAGAGATCTCTCTTTTTTTATAGCACTAACTGCAATCCTATGTTCTATATCTGAAATTCTATTTTCACATTTGTTCATTCTGTTGCAAATGCATTCAAGATTTTTTAATCTCCTGGATATCTGTTTGAATCTATTTCATGGATTCCATTTCTTTCCTATGTTGGGCATTCAAAGTTTCCATTTCTTTCCTATGCTGGGCCTTCATGGCTTCTATCATGGTCCTGAGCTGATCTATTTTTTTGTCTGTTTCTGTTCTAGAGTCGCTAATCATGTCTTTCATTGTGCTAGCCATCTCAGCAGTTATCTGGGAAATTATTTCTGTTTTGAATTTTTCTAGAACATGATGTATCTGTTTTGTTACTTCCTGTGCTATGAGTTCAGGGTGTCCTGGTGGTTGATTTTCAGACTTTTCTTCCTCATTTCCCCTAACATTTGCCATTGGTTAACTGGAAGTCTCTATTTTTGCCTTGCTTAAGTGTTCTGTCATTTTTTATTTTTGCTGCTGTGCTGTCCTTTTTTTTTTTCCTGTGTTAGCAACACAATAGCATCAAGCAAACTTTCAAATTGAGCATTTGTGGTTGTTATTAATCTATCACCTTTAACCATGTGAATTAAATAAAAATTGAGGAGTGGCTCAAAATATGTTTATAGTGAATAAGCTCTTCAATATAGCAATTTTACCCTTCAGGATCAGGAGTTTAAAGGAGTTGGAAGGAGAGAAATGCATAGGTAAAAAAAATAGGAGAAGGTTTCAAGTGAAGCCAGAGAACACAGGATGATCATGAAAACTCTAGGAAACTGTTGAAGAAAAGAGGGAAAGACAGAGTGTAAGAGCAAAGACAAGAATAGACTAATTTAACACAAATATGAAAGCCATAAATTATACTCTTTCCTTTGTAACTAATTACCATTCAGTGAGGAATACAGAGAGAAGAAAATAAGAAGAAATAAGAAATCCAAATTAGGGTAGGAACATAAACAAGAAAGATAAAGAATAACATGGAGAAGCAAGAGACTGATTGGAAAAAGAAGAAAGAAAAAAGGGAGAATTTGTAGAATGGAAAAATTAAAATTTTAAAAATAAAAATTGAAAATCAGAGGGAAAGAAAGAAAAAATTAAAGAGCCTCTTTCAGGGTATATCTCTGCTAACAGAGTAGACAATGTGGGTGGCAATGTGCAGAACTAAGGCAATTAGTGTCATCTATCCAATGGCTGACATCTGAGACTCAGGCTGAATTTTGGCTGCCAGGCCCAAGTTGTGCTTCCTGACCTCCTGAAGTGTCAAAATCTGCAAGGTTCTGCTGCAGGTTCCAGCTGCCCTCCCCTTGATGATAGTCCAAGTTCTGGTGGAACGTGGTGATCCCCCTTACTTACCATCTACAGAGGTCTGATATGCCTTTGTTGCTGTTGTTCAGTTCTGTTGTATCTTCTGGAGCTGAGTAATATGGCTTTTATGACAACCTGTGTCTCTGCCACATGGATCCAGGTACCAGCACAGCCAGGTGGCCTGAGATTGGAGTGGGGGAGAAGGTTGCAGAGGTGCCTGCATAACTAGTCTGTGGGCAGTTCTCACTGTTCTGCTCTCATGGATACCTGGGGCACTGGAGGTAGAGGAGGAAAAGCTGTGAGCACCTTGTGTTGCTCTGTGGTGGGTGCTTCTCACTGGTCTGCCTGATGGTGGCCTGGGGTGCTGGAGTGGAAGGAGGAGGAGTTGCAAGCTCTCTGTGCAGCTAGCTTAGTGGTGAGCAGTTCTCACTAGTCTGCTCTGATGGAGGCCTGGGGTTCTGGAGGTGGAGGAGCCACAAGCTCCCTGTGTGGCTCAGTGGTGTGTTGCGCATAAATTCAATAAAAATTTTAATATCCTTGATTTCTGTTTGGTACCTTTTCACAGGCTCTAATTCTTTGCTAAACTGTTTGTTCATGTTTTATATAATTTATTAGATCAGCATCCTTTGTGTCTTCTGTAAGCTCACTCATTTAATTATTCAGTCTATTAACTATTTATATCATCTTTGTGCTTCCTATTTACCTTTTGATCTATTTTTATCTCCTCTTTTATTTTTTCACATAATTTAGCTGTTTGTTTTTTAAATTTTGTCCTGTACTGGAGGCTAATAAGACCTTCAATCACCAAAGGGTATGACAGCAGGATAATGAAATACAAGACAAGATTTTTACTGAATAAATGGGGGGACAGGATAGTTAGAGCTCTTATCAGGCTAAGGCACTATCTCCTGGAGCTTGCCACTATTTATTGAACACACATCTTCTTGAAGAGAAAATGGGTGGTATAGGGAACAGTGGAGTGGAAAGCACTGATGCAAGCAGGGTCCTAACAACAAGGGAACAAGACCTTTTAGAAGGAACCGCTAGTTCATTGATTAATGGGAAATTTGTTTTCTTACCAAGATTAATTTTTGCTGCTATAGAAGTTTTATGTGTGAGTCATGTTGCCTTTAGCTGCAGCATTCACTTGCCTCCCAAGATGTCTTAGCATTATGGATCATTGGGAACTCCACTGTAAGCAGTGGTGTGGGTAGTTTCATTCCCACCTACCAACTGCTGGCTCTTCAGACAAGGCATTGTGGGCTAATAGGCAGACTCAGACTTTTAATATGAAAAGCCAATTCATAAATTTAAAGTTTGCTCAGGGTCTCCATCACTCCTCCATTGATTCCCAATGGTTCAGCTTTGGGTGAGTTGGGAGTTTCTGGAGGCATTTCATTGACTCATCATGTCACATCTCTTTGTTTTCTTTCTCCTTTTTTGTTTGTGTTGAGGTTTGTGGCTCAATTTTAGTGTCTGCTCTTCAGTGGTAGACACAGGCATCATTAACTATAAGTCTTTGCCTCTGTCTCACTGCTATTTTGGGAGGGGAAGGTGCTATGTAATTAACCATGCACCCAGTACTCTGGAAGTAAACTGCACTATTGTTGATGACACAAAGATATACTAAATATTAAAAATACAAAGCAAAATTGCTTCCTAGCAGGAAGTTGAAAAATGTAAATGTTTGTTCTGATGCAATTTTTGCCTATGATTATAGTGAGACTTTGTTGAAAATGGATAATTGTTCATTCTCAGCATTTATAGCAATAATCATTGTGACAGCTTTTGTCTCATTATTCCCACAGGACTCCTCATTATTAAATAACATGATTTAATAAAGAAATAACTACAGCAAGGAAAAATATTATTGCTTTTTATAAGTTTACTGGTCATTGTATGGTAATTCTCCCAACAGGAATATTAAAACACCGAGTAAGAGGTTGCTGTACCCTATTTTCAAACCATTGAAGAATGACTTTCACTATGCAAAGGAATTCTCAAATGAGACTCCTACTGGGGCTACTTTTTGAATTAAATATTCAAAAGTGTGAACTACAGTATGTAACATCAGAACACATCACTTATCTAGTGTAAGATCATCCCATCTCTCTGGGCCAAATAACTGAGTCTTCCTAAAATGAACTTGGTAGTTGACAGAAATGACAAGCATAGGAAGAGAAGCGTCAAAAACATACTGGATGGCACACAACTTCATAAACAGGTAAAAGTCATGCACTGGAAAGTCTATCAGATGACTATTTCACAGAACTCTTTTATGTGGACAGCTTAAGGTACTTGGCAAAGACCAGCTCTGCCTTTGAGCTGAACTAGCCTGGACAGTTTGGGTCCACAGTACCTAATGAGAGGTAATCCTAGGCTAGATCAACAGGTTGCCTGCACTTCTTGAGCACAGATTAGACAAGTCATTACTGCACTTAAAGGTTCACTTTCACAGCTTCATACATTGCCCTATTAGGGCCCCACTGTGTGACTTTATAGGCATTCCTTTGAAATATGAGTTGAAGACTCCTTGACCCTACAACTCTTGGATTTTGCATGTCTGTAAAACCAGCACCATGTGGATGATGCTAAGGTCTGTCACCAGCATGAACAATAAGCAGGCACCCTTTTGAGGACGCACATGCCTCTAAGTACCTGGATTGCTGAGCATTATGAAACAATTCAGGGAACCATTTCCCTAGATGACCTTTCTTGAACAGGGGGACTAGGGGTTCTCATCTCAAATGAAAGCCTTACATTTTCCTTCCAAATGTGAAAGGTGAGGATTAATGTTTCATGAGATGCCATTAGCTATCTTTTTTAATTGTCTTGATGCAAAGTAGTTGTTTTCTTTTTAATGCTAATTGTGATAGTTAACTGTTGTGTCAACTTGAGTAAGAAACACTTTGCTGATTGGTTTGCCACAGTTTTATATAT
>NW_022900947.1:58243208-58254834 GCF_012274545.1 Fukomys damarensis
ATATGTATGTATATGATATATATATATGATAACACTAACTGGTACATTAATCTTTCATCATCTATCCTCTCCATGATACCAATTTAGTAGCTCCTTCCTTTGTATGAAACTGAAAACTTTTCACATTTCCTTTTTGCTCCTGAATTTTCATTGTGGATCTGGTTAAAGCAGGCACTAATAGTTGTGCCAAAGGTGAATGTTGGGATGCTTTGAAATTTCCTCCATCAGATTAATTAGTACAAGGCCCCTTAATGTCAGTTTCTTATAAAAACTCAGCATACAACCAAAAGGAAGACAATTTCTTTTTTGTCAGAGGGTAATACACATGGTGTATAATACAACTGCCAATGGAGCCCCTGGTCCCAATCAGAACATCCTGAGGTTGAACTGTATCATTTTATCAATGTTGCATTTCTGTCAGTATTGTTGTCTCATCTCTGAAAAGTGTCATCCATCAAGATCTGCTTAGAGCATTCTAGGGCTTCTCTAGGTAGGATCTCTAAACCTCTCCAAAGCCCTATTTTTAGCCCCATCTAAAGGGTTCTGTACCACAAGTCTGGTATAGTCACATCAAAGGCCCCCTCCTAGTAGCAAAATATGTTTCTCACTATCCTCACTGCTGAGACACAATACCAACATCTATAACTTAAAAGGGGAGAGGTTTATTTTGACTCATAGTTTCAGTCAATGGCTGGCTGGATGTAAGAAAGAAACAGGATGGCAGAGAGACATGTAAGAAGAAAAGGTGTTTAGCCTCCCACACACATGTAAATTTAGGGGGACATTTTAAATATAAACCATAATATCTCCTAGAACTGGTTCAGGTAAATTGCTGAGCTTTGGGAATAAGATTACCTTCCTCAGTTTACTTGTAAAAGATCCCATAGGCTGCCATAAAAGAGAATTGATGAGAAATGGGTAAAAAGCATTTGTGAAATGCAACCTTCCCAAACCTAGGAGAGCTGGCCTCCATTGTCTGATGCCAGAAAAGGAAGGCCAGGTTAATAATGGAGCTGCTGGGTCAGATTCTTCTTTTTTTGCCAAGTGCCATAGGGTGCCCATAAAAGTAACTTGCCGTGCAATGAGTAAAAAACAGTTGTAAAATGCTGGCTTACACTGCTAAGGCATTACAGCCTATCATTGCTTAAGGGTGGATAATCCTGACCTAGGCCAAAAGCAGTTCTGTTGGAGTTACATATTCCTTTTCCACCTGTATGACCCAAGCCCATATGTTGTCCATACAAGAGAAATGCTGTGAAACAGGTAAAACGCATTTGTGAAATGTAGCCTTCCACAGCAGGGCGGTTCTGTCCTACATTATGAGTGAAGGTAAGCCAAGCCAAGGTCAACAATAAAGCTGCTGGTATCAGATGTTGCATTTCAAACTCCTTGAGCCAAAACACATAGTTTTATCATAGAAGAGATCCGCTCTGAAGTGCTAAAGAGAATTTGTAAAATGCAGGTTTCCACAGCATGAGCAATAAGTGCTAGCATGGTCTTCTGATGCCGGATAAATCTGGTTTGACTGGAGCTTCTGAGATAAGGATTCTCAATTTAGCCTGCTTGTCCCAAGCCTCATATGCTTCCCCTAGAAGATATTGCTGAGAAATGAATAGGAGAATTTCTAAAATATAGGCTTTCATTACTTATATAGAGATGGCTTGCATTGCCTAAAAACAGAAATGGCAAGCCAAAGTCAATGTTAGAGTTACTGGAGTCAGACTCTTGTTTTCAACATGCCTATGTTGAGTTTTAAAGGTTTGGCTTAAAAGAGTTGCTGTGAAATGATATGGAGAACTTGTCAAATGTGAGATCCAAAGCCCAAGCAAATTTGGTTCCCATTTCATGATGCCAAATCAGCCCAGGCCTGGTCAAAAGTGCAGCAGTTCAGCCATATTTCCTCTTCAGCCGGCCTTTGCCAAGTGCCATAGATTGTCCATAGAAGAAAATTGCTGTAAAGTTAGTAAAGAGTATTTGTAAAGTAGGAGTTTGCAGTGTAGGCAGTGTAGGCCAGCAGTTTCTGGTGCCAGGTAAGTCATTACTAGGTCAATGGCAAAGATATTCTTATCAGATAATGCTTTTTAGCATGTTTGTGCAAAGACCCTTAGGCTTGCCTTAGAAGTGATTTGTTGTGATGTGGTAAAGAATAGTTGTGAAATGCAGGTATCTACACCCTGGGCTGTTCCACAAAGCATTATAAGACACTGGTAGAGAGTATTTACAGAATGCCAGCTTCCACAGTTTGGACAGTGCCATCTAGTATTGCCTGAGGCTAGATAAGCCAGATCCAGGTTAGTGACAGCTGCTGGTGTCACATTCCACTTCAGCCTGCCATTGCCAGCCCTTTTGTCCTAGAAGAGAGTTGCTGTGCAATGATAATTCAGACTTCCATGCTCTGTAATGTGATGGCCAGAATTTTCTGAGGCCAAATTAGCTTGACTTATAAGGAACTCTAGGGTCAGAATTTCTTTTTCAGCCCACCTGTAACATGCCCAATATGCTCCCTATAGAAGAGAGTTGCTATAAAAAGAAGTAGCATTTGTAAAACAGAAATCCATGGTTTCAGAAATTCAGGTCCCTTTTGCCTTATGCAAGGTAAGCTTGGCCAATGTCAGCAGTACAGCTGCTAGAACAAGCTTCTCTTCTTCAACATATTGTGTCAAGCCCTATAGGCTGTTCATGGAAGCATTTTTTCGGGGGGATAAAATTAGTATCAGTAAAATGCAAGCTTCCAAATCCTGGGGAAAGTGGATTTACTTACCTGAAGTTAGGCTCAGGTAAACAAAGAAGTGTCTGCAATCAGAGCCCCACCACCACCATTTAATAACCTGCCTATGAAAAATATCTAGGCTTAGAAGAAGAGATTTGCTGTGAAGTGGTACAGAACATTTGTGAAATTTAGGTCCCAAAGCCTGGGCAATGGCACCCAAGACTGCATGAAATCCACCTAGTCCAGGTCAAAGATCATTTTGGTGGAGATGTATTCTCCTTCAACAGGAGCATTTGTGAGATGTAGGCCTGAGCATACCCTGAGCCGTACTGAGTCTGATTTGCCTTATGTCTTATAAGCATTCAAAAGGTCAATCATGGAATTGTGGAGTCAGATTATCCTGTAAGCTGTTGATTGAAAAGAGTTGCTGTGAAATGAGTAAAAAAGCATGTGTAAAATTCAGGCTTGCACAAGCTGGTGAGTGCCATCCTACATTTCCTAAAGACAGATAAGCCAAGTCCAGGTAAATGTTAGAGTGGTAGGGTCAAATTTTTTCTTTTGCTATTGCCAAATTCCATAGGTTTTCCCAAGAAGAGAGTGGCATAAAAAATGGGTAAAAAGCATTTGGGGAAAGCAAGCTTTCACAGACTGTGCAGTATTGTCCAATTCTGCAGAGTCATGCTGTCTGGCCCACATTGTTGGTGGATTGAGTGGAGTCATATTATTTCCATTCTTCCTGAGACAACTTACAGTGGCTGCCCATAGAAGAGAGTTGCTGTGAAATGGGTGAAAATCATTTCTGAAATGCAGAGTTCAGCAGCCTGCACAAGGCAAACCTGCACTTTTTGAGGCTCATAAACCCAGTTTAGGACAAAGAAAAATTTGGTGGTATCATACTTTGTTATAACTTGTATCTGGATACCCCACCTGCTTCAAAGCTTTATAGGTAGAGCTTCTTGGAGATGGCTGGATCTAGAATGTGTGATGATAGGATGGATTCATGGTACATTGCTAAAGTTAAAGGTGACCCACCCTGTGTGTATTACCCACCCTAAGGGCAGGTAGCCTGAATAGAAGAGACAGAAAGAGGGATGCTTGCCACTTTTTTCTTTGCTACTTCATTGCTTGCTACTGCATTCTGCCTGCCATAAACTTTTTCTCCTCTGTCATATCCCTCTGCCATTCCACCTTGCCTTGGAGCCAGACAGCTATGGACTGAAACCTCAACAAACTGAGCTAAAAACCTTTCCTCCTTTAACTTTGGGTGCTGGGTATTTTGTCTCAGAAATGAAAAGTAAACTAAAGTAACTAACACATACTTCTCTGTTTACCATAGAACAGAGATGCTGTAAAATGACAAATAGCATTTGTGACATACAGAGTTTTACAGGGTCTGTGCTGGCCTGCATTATATAAGGTAAGATAAACCTGTCCCAAGGTCAATTTCAGAGTTGTTGGAGTTCCATTCTCCCTCAGCCTGCCTGGCCAAGCCTCATAGGCTGCCCATAAAAAGATGACACAAAATGGATAAAGTTCATTTGTGAAATGTGAACTTTCAAAGTGTGGTTAGTTTATTTCTCCATTATTTGATATCAGGTAACCCTAGCCTAGATCAATAGTACAGTGCTGAAGTCAGATTCTCCACTTCAACATGCCTATGCCAACCCCTACTGACTATTCATAAAGAGAGGTGGCATGAAATGGGTAAATGGCATTTGCAAAATTCAGATTTCCACAACCTTGGGAAGACTGGCTAGCCTTGTCCATGGCCAGGTAAGCCAAGCCTAGCTCAATGGTAAGACTGATGGTGTTGGATCTAATTATTTCAACATGCTTATGTCAACCTTTATAATATAAGCTTTAATTTAAGAGATTTTCTGTGAAATGGTAAAGGGCACTTGTGAAATCCAGGCTTCCAAACTGTGGAAGGTTCCTAGGGTGACTAAACCTGATCAAGGTCAATTGTAGATCCAGTGAAATAACATTTTCTTCATCCTGCGTGAGCCAAGCCCAATAAAAGCTGCCAATAGAAAGAATTTGCTGTAAAATGGATAAGAACATTTGTGAAAGGCAGGCTTCCACAACTTGGGCAATCCAATCCTGCATTGTCTGTGGCTGTATAAGAAAGGCAAAGCTTCTGTTCAAAGTTCAAAGGCAAAGCTTCTGTTATTGTTGCATCCAAGGTAAGCATTGGTGGTGCTCTGCTGGTATTAGCAACTAACCAGGATTATAGAGTCAACACCAGTAATGAATTAAAGGGACGAGGGCTGGGGATTTAGCACAGTGTTTCCACCACCTTCCTCAAAAGCTCAAGGACCAGAGTTCAATTCCTAGTACAAAAAAAAATAAAATAAAAAAATAAAATAGAATTAAAGGGATGAAGTTTTAAAAAATGAAGACATTTTATCTGTAAGGAGAAAAAAGCAGAAGGCAGAAAGCTGCCCCATGTGAGGTGAGGACAGGGGGTCTTGATGGATGCCCATTGGCTTTTGCATCTAGCTGTTTTTTTTTTAATCAAGTGGTAAGGACCCTCCGTCCTAGGTCAGTACCTTGATCTTGTCACAACCTGATTGTCTCTCTGGACTTTTCATAGATAGATATTAGGCCATAGGATCCTAATGGGTGCCATTGCCTATGTGTACTTCCTTGTGGTGGGTTTTGTTTAGTTTTCTCTTACCCACTTTTCCTTGTCAGTCTTAACTCTGGGATTTGTAGTTGGATAGAGGAGTCTTACAAAGATGGTTGAAGTCAGTGATTAAGTAAGGGGATGTGTGTGTATCTAGAGTATTTAAAGTTTTTCTTTAAGATAAGTAGTTCTCTCCATCTTTTGTCTCCTTTACATTTTATTGGAGGTGGGTAGGAGTGGCTATATTGGTTTAAAGCTCCTGGCTTCCCATGTGCTCTACCCATCAGTCCTCCCTCTGATCTTTTTTTTTTTTTTTTTTGGTACTGGGGATTGAACTCTGGTCCTTGCGCTTGCGAGGCAGGCCACCAAACCGCTGAGCTAAATCCCTGGCCCCTTTCTCTTTTTTTTTGGACTGATCTTTTTTGATATAGGGGAAAATGTAATTCCCAACCTGCAAGACATCAGATATGCTGAGTTTATGCTCTCCAAAATTGAAGAATGAATTCTAAGGAACAATAAAGGTAAAAGTAGGAAAAATTTATTCAGAGATATAACTCCTGAGAGATAAGTAGGAGGTAACCTGAAAGAGGTTGCCATGGAACCCAATTCTCTGAGAATATTTTATTGAGAAAAATCAACAGGTATGTACAAAATCACAAAGCTAGTACAACATGGGTCAAACTATAATTGACCAATAAAATTACAAGGATAGCCATTTAGGTAATATTAATCCAATGGGGGAGCAGGTCATATAACAATTACACATGGAAAGAACAAAGACACTTTAAGGAAGGGATGGATTAGGAGGAGCTGGTCACTCACCTGGGTGATTGGTGTCTATCTAGACTTTATTGGTCCAGATAATACCAATTATAGCATAATCTCAAGTTATTGCTTATCCCTCAGGGAGGCATGTAGGCCTGGTAATTCAATCTTTATATTGAGGCCTGGCCTTTGATAGGCACCACCAGCCACAGTTGTGATGTGTTCTCATCTTCAGCAATGACTCCTTTAAGGGCCTACCCCTGTCTGACTGTCTATAACTTTCTACCTAACTTAGCTGTCTATAATACTTTAAGTCCCAATGCTATGTAGTGCCTTTATTTCTTTTTTTCCTCTATCATTGTCCTTTTCATTGTTCTGTCCAGTAAAGTTTTAACTTTCTATCCAAATTAGTCAGAAAGCCTAATGAGGCCCATATTCTATTTTTTCCTTATCCACAGATCCCCTTTCCCTACAGTTTCACCTGATTTTTTTCAATGTTCTTGTGCCAAAACCTATAGATTTGCCATAGACTAGAGTTGCCATGTAAAGAGCATCTGTAAAATCCTGGCCACAAAATAGGCAGCGAGGGTCTCTGATGTCTGATGTCTTATAAGAACTGGCCAGGTCAAAGGTTGACCTTGGGAATCATATTGTTCTCTGAAGCAGACACCTCTGCCCAGAGTTAGCAGGCTATAGTGGTACAAGCTTCCTGCCCCTCCATGATTTGGCTATGTTAGATTGGAAGTAGTCCAACAGGCTGAGTTCACTTCTAGCCAAGGTCAACTTGACTCAAACTAAATTCTTCCCCTCTGAATTAACCACTTGTTCTCTGCATCAAAGATATGATTGTACTCTCATTCTACAGTCCTGCCTTCTTGATACTTGTTGTCCACATCTGTCTGAAGGTCTTCCAAGTTCCCTCCTTCTCATGCTTGTAACAAATAAAACACTGGATATCCTTGATGACTTTGTCTTTGCTGCCCAAAGCAGTTTAGATCAGCTTAAGACTCAGTTCTCTCTGTCTCTGTGTCTTTATTTCCTACTTTCCTATCTCATAGACATCACACTGGCTCACTGGAGACCAAGAATCATGGCTGGGGTTTTGATGACATTCCCTATAATCCTCCTCATCCCACCCATTATAACAGTTTATAAGGTGTAGATGGAAGAGAGTTAACTGGGAAATGAGTAAATAGCATTTTTGTGTGATTCCATCATGGCTGACTGGAGATAGCTGGCTCTGGATTGCTCAAAATGTGTGTACAGGGAAGCACAGGTATTTGGAAAGGTGGGGCAAAAGAGACACAAATGGGAAGGCAAGCCTGAGGGAGAAGTCCACCAGATGATCTCTAGTATTTTCTGTATTTAGAAACAAGATTACTGGATTATCTGCCTATCAGCAAAAGTAATTATCAGAGTGCATTTGAATTATGTACTGAATTATGTGTGTTAAGTAGAATGTTATTAAGCTCTGTTGAAAAGCAATATACAAAAATTTTGAGAATGTCTCAGTAGTATGAACTCCAGGTTACAGCTCTAATTTATATAAAAAAATTACTTCTGTTTTTTTTTTTTAATTCAGGTGGCAGGCCTGAATTTTCAGTAGCATTTTTTTAACAATAAAAGAGAATAGAAGAATAATGCATAAAGTAAAGTTTATAACTGCAAAAAAGGCAGAACTCTCAGTGTGTTTGTGTAAATGAGATACATGTACCTGAGTCTGTCTTTATTCACAGGAATGTCTGCTTATCTGCAATACTGAACCAGAGTCAATGACCACTGTACTGAATATGAGGTTTTTTTTTGAAGGTGCTATTCCATTCTGTTGCAAACCCGGATGCAAGTGTCATGACAGTCCCAGTAGCATGAGCTTCATATTATTTGTTTGAATAGGTCCTTCCCCTCATTCCTTTATCTATCTTTCAAACTGTTTCCTGGGTATTTCTACTTATTTTCTTTTCCTCTAGTTTTATCTCCATTCCCTATTATTTCTCTTTATCATAATTTTTTGGTGTGTGTTACTGTTATCTAATCCTACATCTTTCACTATTTAATGGAACATTTTATAACAATCTTACCACATTTTTTAGAAGGGAAATATTTAGAACTCTCCAAGCACTTTATTTGCCACTGTGCTTCATAGAACTTTGTAAGCCAAACTGCCATTCACAGTGAAAGACACATAGAAGTGCATTGTGCATATCTGTAATAAAGACAGGCAGACATTCCAGTGTGTACAGACTAGACTGCATTTCCTCAGTAGACATCATACACAAACACTGGAAGCTCTGACTCCTTGCAGTTAAACACTGAAGCTCAGCTCATATTCTTCCATTCACTTTAATTGGCCCTGATGCAACAGTAAATACTTTTATGTGGAAACTTCACTTGAAGTTATCTTCACATGATAGATTCTATCATGCTGTCAACTACATGGGCAGACACTACAGTGGGTATAGCCAGACTGCATTTATTCTCAGAATTTATACACAAACACTGGGATTCTGGCTTCTTTCAGTTAAAAGCTGCAGCTCAGTTCATGCTATTCCATTCACTTCAAATGCAACAATGTCAAATGCAACAATGAATATCTTCATGTGGAAACTTCACTTCAACACCAGAACCATTCAGAAAAATCAGTTAAACTCCTAACATGGAGTTGTTATTAGGGAAAAATTTAGAACTCTCCAAGCCATTTCTTTGCCACAGAGCTGCATTGTACATAAAAGAGCAAAGTGCCATTCACAATAGCAGCTTCATATAGGTACATTCTACAAATCTGCAATGCACACAGGCAGACACTTCAGTGTGTGCAGCCAGACTGTCCTTCTATCAACTTATGTGCAAACAGTGGGTGATCTGGCTTCTTGTAGCTTAAACACTAAAGCTTAGTTCATATTCTTACATAGACTTCAATGGGGCCCAATACACAAATGAATATCTTTATGTGGAAACTTCATTCAAACAGCAAAAACATTCTGAAAAATCAGTTAGGCTTCTAACATAGAGTTGTTAGTAGAGAAACGTCTAGAACTGTGAAAGCCCTTTATTTTCCACAGGTGTTTGGCTCTTTATAGAGCAAACTGCCATTCATAATACAATCTGTAATGCAGAAGGCAGGCACTCCAGGGTGTACAGAAATAATTTATTTCCTCTATAGATTTTGTCCCCAAACCCTGGGAGTTCTGGCTTCTTCCAGTTAAACACTGCAGCTCAGCTCATACTCTTCCATTGACTTTAATGGGGCCCTATGCACCAATGAATATCTTCATGTGGAAACCTCACTTCAAACAGCAGAACCATTCTGAAAAGTCATTTAGCCTCCTAACAGTTGTTTATAGAGAAGCTTTTAGAACTCTCTAAGCCAGTTATTGCTTGCAGTTAGATGTCCCCACAAAGCCTCTTCTGCCAAGATGGGCCTACTTTGGAGGTGGTTGACCCTTGAGTGTATGATACCGGGATTAAGGGCATGGAATTACTAAAGCATTACACATGAATGATTGTTTTGACACCATCCTAATCTTGGTTGTTAGAGACCTCTGCAATTAGGTTTTAGTATCTTGTTCAGTATGCAATGAAAGGCTGAAGAAAATACCCAAAGACAGAGAACCACGCCTGCTCCCGACCCAGCCGCCATCGTTCAAGCACCGGGAGGTAGGCTGGGCCTGATCCACTGTGGGAAGGAGAACCATTCCTGCTGCCGACTCAGTTGCCATTGCTCAAGCACCGGGAAGGTAGCCACGTGGGCGCCCCTGAACCCCCATAATTCCCTCCCCGCACTCTCAGACCTCCTGACTATGCAAGTCTTTGGACCCACTCTGCAAAGACAGAGGTGGTCATCAAGCGTATTTTTCTGAGTTCCCAACTTTGAACATCTTTAAAGAAAGTGCGTGGGAAACCTGTAATAGAACGTTGCAGAGTTCAACCAATCAGAAGGATGGGGAACTCAATCTGGACCTTGCAGCCCAAGGTCAGTCAGCATCATGGGGTTCAGCAATCAGCTAACTGAGATCAGGGGTCTTGCATCCTCACTCTGTCTGAGCCATTAAATGGTAAATATACTATATTGAAAAGTTTGTTCACTGCAGACATGTTCTGGACTGCTTCTTGATTTCAATTTAATTCAAATGATTTAAGGGTGATAGACTAGTGACTACCACAGGTGGTCAGTGTCCAAGTTGTGCTTGATCTTAATGTGTTGCTGATTGTATCAGTTGGGATAAAGCATTGCCGATGATTTGATGAGCTATTTTCTCTGATGTTATGAAGATGAGAATGTCTGTGGGTCGTTAGAGACACAGAGGCTAGGGTGCAACTATATCAGGAAGATTTGGGTGATAACCCAGAGATTAAATAAAGGACAGTCCGACAACAAAAATAAAAATGAGAAAAACACTTAAGCAAGATACAAGGACAGACTTCCAGTTCACCAATGGCAAACAGTAGGGCAAATGAGGATGAAAAGGCCAATAGTGAACCACCAGGACACCCTGAACTCAAAGCACAGGAAGTAACAAAACAGATCAATCAGGCTCTAGAAAAATTCAAAACAGAAATAATTTCCCAGATAACCATAGAGATAGTGAGCAAAATGGAAGTCATGATTCAAGACTCTAGAGCAGAAACTGACAAAAAAATAGATGAGCTAAGGGCCATGATAGAAGCCAAGAAGGCCCAGCATAAGAAAGAAATGGAAAAAATAAATGTCCAACATAGGAAAGAAATGAAATCCATAAAACAGATTCAAACAGATATCCAGGAGATTAAACACTCTATTGAAAGTGTACGCAACAGAATAAAAGAATGCGAAGATAGGCTCTCAGATATAGAAGATAAGATTGCAGTCAGTGACCATGAAAAGAGAGGTCTCTTAAAAACAGTAAGAGATCATGAGAAATCGATCCAACAACTCCTAGATGATGCAAAGAAGAATAACATAAGACTGATAGGAATACAGGAAGTAGCAGGAGAAAATACAAATGACTTTAAAAAGCTGTTTGCAGAATTAATGACAGAAAACTTCCCAAACAGAGGGGAAGAATTTGACATTCAGATAATGAGGCATATAGGACCCCAAATAGCTACAATCAAAAAAAAATCTATACCTAGACATATAATAATCAAGATCCCAGAAACCCAACAGAAGAACAAAATACTACAAGCAGTAAGAGAAAAGAAACAAACCACATACAAAGGAAAGCCCATCAGAATCACAGCAGACTTTTCAACACAAATCCTTGGGGCAAGGAGAGCCTGGAATGAGATATTTCAAGTACTAAAAGAGAACAACCTCCAACCTAGACTGATGTATCCAGCAAAACTCTCTTTCAAAATGGAGGGGGAAATAAGACACTTCCATGACAAAGAACACCTGAGAAGCTAGATGAATACCAAACCAGCACTACAAGTAATTCTAAACATGATCCTAGAAAAAGACAATGAAGGCAACAACACCATGAGGCCCAACAGATCAAATCAAATAGGCAAGGCAAGAAATTAAAAGGAGAAGGTGAAAAAGTAAAAAG
>NW_022900947.1:58254936-58255137 GCF_012274545.1 Fukomys damarensis
CAAAAAGAAGCCCATAGACTGAAAGTGAAAAGATAGAAAACAATTCTCCATGTGACAGGATCCCAGACAAAAACAGGGGTAGCATTCTTATTTGCAGACAAAGTAAATTTCAAACCCAAACTGAATCTACTATTATTGATGTAGGACAGTACTGTATCATATCTCTATGAATGTAAAATATCTAGTACCTGCTTTATGATA
>NW_022900947.1:58256410-58260236 GCF_012274545.1 Fukomys damarensis
AAAAAAAAAAAAAAAAAAAAAAAAAAAAAAAGAAAATACCCAAAGACAGAACTAAGAAAGCTGGGACTGGGATGGCCAAATCTTGATACCCAGCAAAAGACCCTGGACAGTCACATCCACTGATTTTTATTATTCCACCCTTTTTGTTTATGTAATTGTATTTTTTATCTTTATTAAGATTATTGGTACATTTTAGGTATACAATACAGTTACATTCATTACTGGGATCTTGTACATTTACAAGATGTATCTTAGTTCTTATTTTCCCCATTCCCCAGCCCTTCAATCACTCCCTCCACCATTTCCTGATTACAAAGACATTATTTCCATGTTTTTCCTTTTTACATATTTTTTCTTTTCCCTTTTTTACCTTTCCCCTAACCCTTCCACTTCCTCTATTCTTTTAGGCCATTTTTCGTATTATACAATATCAATAATATATTTTGATCCTTATTTACATATTTACCTTTTCACACCAGAGAAACTATTTGGTATTTACACATGTGTGATATTAATTTCACTTAAGAGTAAGGCCTCAATATGTATCCATTTTCCTATGAATTACTGTAGTTTCTCATTCCTCATGGCTGAGTAGTACTCCATTTTATAGAAAAACCACATCTTCCTTATCCATTCTCCAAATGCTGAACAATTGGGCTGTTTCAAATTTTTAGCTATTACAAATTTTTAGCTATTATAAACATGGGTGAACATATATCTCTGTGGTATGATTCTTTTAATTCTTTTGGGAAGATACCCAGCAGAGGAATGGTTGTTTCAAATTGAACCTGTAGTCCCAGCTATTTGAGGTATCTCCATAATGACTGCCATAGTGGTTGCACCAGTCTGCACTCCCACCAACAATGGAGAAGGATTCCTTTCTCCCACAACCCTACCAGCATTTGTTATTGTGTGATTTCTGATAGCAGCCATTCTTTGTGGGTTGAGGTGGAATCTCAGTGTTGTTTTCATCTTTATCTCTCTTAATGATCAGTGATGTGGAACATTTTTTCATATATTTACTGTTGCTTTTACTTCTCTTTCTGAGAAATGTCTGTTCTCTTCAGATGCCCATTTTTGAATTGGGTCTTTATATTTGGGGTTGGTGATTGTTTTGAGTTCTTTATATATTCTAGATAATAGTCCTTTGTCTAAGGAGAAGCTGGTAAAATTTTTTTCCCACATTGTAGGTTGTCTCTTAGTTCTGTTGATAGTTTCTTTTGCAGTGCAGAAGCTTTTTAATAAGATGAGATCCCAGTTGCTGATTCTTTCCGCTAGTTCCCATGCTGAGGATCTGTTTATAAAGTCTTTTCCTATGCCAATGTCTTCCAGAGTTCTGCCTAACTTCTATTACAGCAAGTTTAGTGTTTTTGTTTTCATATTTTGATCTTTAATCCACTTGGATTTTAATTTAGTGCATGGTGCAAGATAAGTTTCTTGTTTTAATCTTTGGCAGATTGAGATCCAGTTTTTCCAACACCATTTATTAAATAGGCTATCTTTCCTCTAGTGGGGGTGGTCAGCTCCTTTGTCAAAGATGAGGTAGCTGAGTACATCTGGAGTTGTTTTTGTGTCTTCCAATCTGTTCCACTGATCCTCAGGCCTGTTTCTTTCCCAGTACCATGATGTTTTTATCACAGTGGCTTTGTAGTATAGTTTCAAACTGGGAATTGTTATACCCTCTGCCATGTGTCTGTTGTCTAGGATGGCTTTTACTGTTCAAGGTCTGCTATGGTTCCAAATGAATTTTTGGATTCTTTTTTCTCATTCTGTGAAATATAGTGTTGGAATTTCAATTGGCATTGCATTGAATGTATATAGCAGTTTTGGTAGTATGGCCATTTTCACTATGTTGATTCTTCCTACCCAGGAGCAGGGGATATCTTTCCATTTTTTAATATCCTCTTCAATTTCTTTTTTCAGAGTGTTATAGTTTTCAGTGTAGAGATCTTTTGCTTCTTTTGTTAGATTGATTCCTAGATACTTCATTTATTTGGATGCTATTGTAAAAGGAATTTTCTCCCTTATTTCTCTCTCCATGAATCTGTTATTTGTGTATAAGAAGGCTATTGATTTTTGGTTATTCACCTTGTATCCAGATACTCTACTGAGTCTGTCAATTAAGTCTAGAAGTTTTTTGGTGGAGTTTTTTGGATCTTCAATGTAGAGTATCATATCATCAGCAAATAATGACAGTTTAACTTCTTCCTTACCTATCTTTATTGCTTTAATTTCATTCTCTTGTCTAATGGCTGTGGCTAATATTTCCAGAACTATATTGAAGAGAAGTGGAGATAATGGGCATCCTTGTCTTGTTCCTGATTTTAACATGAAGGTTTTCAGTTTTTGGCCATTTCATATGATGTTGGCTGATGGTTTTTCATAGATAGCCTTTATTAAGTTGAGGTATAGACCATCTATTCCAATTCTTTGCAGGGTTTTTATCATGAATGGGTGTTGAATTTTATCAAATGCTTTTTCTGCATCTATTGAGAGGATCAGATGGTTTTTGTCCTTGAATTTGTTAATATGTATTACATTTATTGACTTTCATATGTTGAACCACCCTTGCATCTCTGGAATAAATCTGACTTGGTCAGGATGGATGATCTTCTTAATAATCCTCTGTATTCTGTTTTCTAGTAACTTATTAAGGATTTTTGCATCTAAATTCATTAAGGAGATTGGTCTGCAGTTCTCCTTTTTAGTTGCATCTTTCCCTGGTTTGGGAATCAAAGTGATACTTACTCCCCGGCTTTGGAAGTATAGCTTCCCTTTCGATTTCATTGAAAAGTTTGAAGAGTAATGGCAGTAGTTCTCTAAATGTCTTGTAAAATTCAGCAGTGAATCCATCAGGACCTGGGCTTTTCTTTGTTGGTAAATTTTTAATTACATTTTCAATTTCACTGACTGTAATTGGGGTGTTTAAAATGTTTTTATCTTCTTCATTCAACTTTGGTAATTCATAAGTATCTAGAAATCTGTTCATTTCTTCTGTGTTTTCCATTTTATTGGAGTACAGGTTCTCAAAGTAGGTATTCATGATCTTCTGGATTTCTTTTGGATCTGTTGTGGCTTCACCTTTTTCATTCCTGATTGAATGGATCTGAGCCTTTTCTTTCCTTTTTTTGATAAGATTAGCTAAGGGTTTGTCGATTTTATTTATTCTTTCAAAAAACCAGCTCTTTGTTTCATTTATTTTTTGTATCATTTTCTTAGTTTCAATTGCATTGATTTCTGCTCAGATCTTAATAATTTCCTCTCTTGTTCGAGCTTTGGGTTTTTCTTGCTCTTGTTTTTCTAGGAGTCTAAGTTTCATCATTAAATTGTTTATTTGAGCCCGCTCTGTTTTCCTAATGTGGGCATTCAATGTTATGAATTTTCCCCATAGAACTGCTTTCATTGTGTCCCATAGATTCCTGTATGTTGTATTGGCATCCTCATTTATTTGTAAAAACTGTCTTATTTCTTCTTTAATTTCCTCTGTAATCCATTGATTGTTTAGGAGAGTGTTGTTCAGTTTCCATGTGCTTGTGAAGTTTCTATAGTTTCTTGTGCTATTGATCTCTAGTTTGATTGCACTATGATCTGATAATATACAGGGGATTACTTCAATTTTCTTGCATTTGTTTAGACCTGTTCTGTGAACTAAAATGTGGTCAATCTTGGAGAATGATCCATGTGCAGCCGAAAAGAATGTATATTCTGATTTTTTGGGGTGGAATACTCTATAAGCATCTATTAAGTCCATATGTTCCAGAGCTTGGTTCAGTTCTATTATTTCGTTGTTGATTTTCTGCCTAGATGATCTGTCAATTTGTGATAG
>NW_022900947.1:58260659-58272457 GCF_012274545.1 Fukomys damarensis
TGACTTATTATTGTCATGTTATTGTCCTTTTGTTGACTCTTTTGTTGACTCTTTTTCTCCCGTCTCCTTTTAGTTTCTCGCCTTGCCTATTTGATTTGATCTGTTGGGCCTCACGTTATTGTGAACTTCATTGTCCTTTTCTAGGATATTATTTAGTATTCTTTGCAGTGCTGGTTTGGTGTTCATGAAATTTCTAAGGTGCTCTTTGTCGTGGAAGTATCTTATTTCCCCATCTATTTTGAAAGAGAGTTTTGCAGGATATATCAGTCTAGGTTGGAGGTTCTTTTCTTTTAGGACTTGGAATACCTCACTCCAGGCTCTCCTTGACCTAAGGGTTTGTGTTGAAAAGTCTGCTGTGATTCTAATGGGCTTTCCTTTGCATGTGATTTGTTTCTTTTCTCTTACTGCTTGTAGTATTTTGTTTTTCTGTTGGATTTCTGGGATCTTGATTATTATATGTCTAGGGGTAAATTTTTTTTGATCGTGGCTAGTTGGAATTCTATATGCCTCACTTATCTGTATGTCTAATTCTTCCCTTCTGTTTGGGAAGTTTTCTGTCATTAATTCTATGAATAGCTTTTTTAGGTCATTTGCGTTTTCTCCTGCTTTTTCATGAATTCCTATCAGTCTTATATTATTTTTCTTTGCATCATCTAGAAGTTGTTGGATTGATTTCTCATGATCCCTTACTGCTTTTGAGAGACCTCTTTTTTGACAGTCACTGACTGTGATCCTATCTTCTATATCTGAAATTCTATCTTTGCAATCTTTTATTCTGTTGTGTTCACTTTCAATAGAGTTTTTAATCTCCTGGATATCTGTTTGAATCTGTTTTATGGATTCCATTTCTTTCTTCTGTTGGGCATTCATTGTTTCCATTTCTTTCTTATGCTCAGTCTTCATGGCTTCTATCATGGTCTTGAGCTCATCTATTTTTTTGTCAGTTTCTATTCTAGAGTCTCGAATCATGACTTCCATTTTGCTCATCATCTCTCTGGTTAACTGGGAAATTATTTCTGATTTAATTTTTCTAGAGCCTGATTCATCTGTTTTGTTACCTCCTGTGCTATGGGTCCAGGGTGTCCTGTTGGTTCACTATCAGACTTTTCATCCTCATTTGTCCTACTGTTTGCCATTGGTGAGCTGGAAATCTGTCTGTATGTCTTGCTTAAGTGTTTTCTCATTTTTATTTTTGTTGTTGGGTTGTCCTTCTTTAATTTCTGGGTATTACTTAAATCTTCCTGATATAGTTGCGTTTTAGCTTTTGAGTTTCTAATGACTCATAGACATCCACATTTTTATAATATCAGAGAAAACAACTCTTTAAATCGATCACAACCCTTTATCCCAATTGATACACACAGCCCAATAGGATCAGGCACAGCTTGCAAACTGACCACTTGTGGTAGTCATTAATGTATCACCTTTAACCCATGTGAATTAAATTAATATCAAGAAGCAGCCCATAATATGTTTGCAGTGAATATGCTTTTCAATATAACATCTTTACCATTTAGGATGGGGGGTTAGACTGAGTTAGAACAAGAGGAGTAGATAAGTGAAAGAACTGGAGCAGGTTTGAAGTGAATCCAGAGGATGTAGAATTACCTTACTATCTTTACAAAAGCTATTAACTTCAGGGAGGATAGAAAGAGTGCAGGAATAAGGAGAAGAATATATCCCCTGAACAATAACAGGCTCTTGTCATCCCTTGAAGGTACAGAGCCATGAGTGAGGTCGAATGACTGGAGAAAAGAACATAAAGAGAAACCCTCCCAAAAAAGAAAAAATAAGAAAAGAAGAAGTCTGAGTTAGGGCAGGAGCTGGAATAAAAAGGGAGATGAGGGATAATATTGTGGAACAAGAGACTGAGTTGGAGAGAGAGGACAGAAAAAAGAAAGAAATTTTAGGGTGGAATGAGGAAAAGAAAAAAGAGAGGAAAAAAAAAAGAATGTGAAGGGCCTCTTTCAGACTATGTCTCTGTTCTCATATTATACCACATTTACAGCCATATGCAGAACTGAATCCCCTGGTCTCAGCTAGCCATTGGCAGTTCCCCATGACTGAGAATGAACTCAGTCCGCACAGCCTAACTTGAGTTTCCCAACCCTCACGGTTGAACTCCACTCAGTTCTATTCTAGGTTTCTCCTGCCCTTTCTTTAAAGATGTTCAAAGTTGGGAGCTCAGAAAACTACCCTGCATGAGAGCCTATGCCTCTGCAGAGTTGGTCCAAGGACTGGCCGAATCAGGAGGTTTGAGAACGGCAGGTGAGGGGGATTTCAAGGGTGCCCGCATGGCTACCTTCCTTAATGGGTCTGATGTCGTGCAGTCCAGGAGGTTGTGCACCTGCTGGATGTTCTCAGGCAGGCAGGTAGGTGAAGAAACCCCCTCCAGGGTACTTGGGTCCTTGCTGGGTCTGATGGCTCACAGTCCGGTAGGTTGTGCACCTGCCAGATGATCTCAAGCAGGCAGGCAAGTGAAGAGACCCCCTCCAGGGTCCTTGAGTCCTTGCTGTGTCTAATGGTGCACAGTCCGGGAGGTCGCACATCCGCCGGATGTTCTCAGGCAGGCAGGCAGGTGAAGAAACCCCCTCCAGGTCCTTGGGTCTTTGCTGGGTCTGATGGTGTACAGTCTGGGAGGTTGCGCACCCGCCGGATGATCTCAGGCAGGCAGACAGGTGAAGAGCTCTCCACAGCTTCTTGTGAGAGTGGAATTAGATATAAGACACCAGACACAGCAAGGTATTTCTGATGATAAAATGGTGAGAAATTAAATGAACTCATGATGAAATATCTCCCATTCTTAAAATTTATCTCTTTCTGTAATAACTGGATGCACTATGCAACTTTCTAATGATGGTAAGAAGTATAAATGAGCTCATTGATGTTAGTCACATGTTTCAGGGTATAAAAATTGATACTAAACTCTGTAGTATATTTTTTAAATTTCATGAAATACTTAAATTTTTACACAATCCACACAATTTTAGGTATTTCTGACCCAGTTTCTAGTGTAATTGTCTAACTGTAATTAATATAGGTTAGGATAAGTTATACTCTTCACTATATTAGCAATGTTTAGGATGATTTTTGCTTTACCATGGCTTATTAAAGTATCATTTCATGGGAAATTAAGCACTTTCTGTATTTATGGAGAAAATAATTTAGAACCATTTTTTATATCAGTGCTTTTAAGAAAGGCTAAAACAATTCAAGGAGACCAGACTAGTCCTCACACTCACAGCTTGCCCAAATCTTACATAGTGGAAAGATAGCTCAATCATCAGACATTGATCCTTATGGATAGTGACATACTGGTATTGTATAAATTTCTTTCTAATATTTATATAACAATACAATATGAATTATAAAATTGGTAAAGTTCCCATTTTTAATAAATGAAATGATACTTTTCATGAATTTATTTTTCCTTCAAAAAATTATTCACCTTCTCATAGAAAAACAATTTTGATTAATGATAGAATGGCATTTACAGCACTAGAAATATAATAAAAACATCTGCTTCAGCAAACTGGATATCAATCACTTCTCTCTCAGAACAAACTACAGTGTTCAAAAACTTTTTTTGAGAATATTCTTTTTGACATAAGATACCTTGATTTTTATTTTGTGGACAAATTTATTACTACAACTTATGCGCTCTTTAAAAAAATATGTTCCTACTGGTATTAAGCAGTGAGAAACTTGCAACAGTATCTTATTTTGTATGAATTCTAATGAAAAGTTAACCCCCAAAATTCTCAGAAATATGGGCATGAAAAGTACATTTACAGGGTTAAAATTCTCCTACTAAAGTATGCACATAATAATGGCTACCAGTATTAAAAAAAACCAAACAAGCAAAATTGTGAATTCATTGAAACCTATAGTCTTTTTGAGATAAGTGATATCTCAAAAGATATTTTCTCAGGATATAAGAAGCCTAACAATTCCTAATCCACATGTTGGAAAACAACTGAACACTGTAAAAACATGTAAAAAAAATTTTTAAAAATACAACATAATCACAAAATATACCATATAATTTAAAATATGTTTTTGTTACAAAGAAAGAAATATGGAGTATATGAACTGGAAGACAAATGGAGTATATAAGCAAAATCCTCAAAATAAATTATAAAGGTAAGAAAAAATTTGAGGGGATGTAGTAACACTCCAGTTATTAAACACAAGACAAAAACGTCAAGAAATAAAGAAAAATTCATTAAACACCAAGCCATCTGGAAAATACAAAAGGCATTTTATTTCACTTAAAAATACAACCTGGTATAATTTGATTAAAAAATCCTACCTAGACAGGAACAAGCATAACCTATGCTGGATTGGATGAGTGCTGGGTGTGAGAAAAGATTGGTGCCAGTTGCGTTGTATCCGAGATGGAAAGAAACAACCATCTAAGAACTCCAAGCCCTTCCTACATTTTGCTTTCCCAGGAAACAGGTCAGTAGAAGGCAGGACTAAATAAGAGACTGGTGCTGAACAAGTTCAACTCATGATGGAAGAGAAGGAAGCAAATAGACCTCATGACTACAAATATGAATTCTAATATCTCACTCAAATCACCATACTGCAGTGAATGTCTGGAAGAGACCAAGTGTCTGATAAGGTTTTCCATTTACTAACAGAAACAAGCATATTATTTCATTTGTACAGTAACCACTTTCTGGAGTGGAAGGACAGATATGCTTCTGGTGCAGTAGGTACACCTCAAAAACACGTAGGTCCTAAAGCTAGGCCTAGAACTTCAAAGCTATGTGTATCCCAAGAATGCACATTTTGGGAAGAAATCCCTCAATTCATAACAAAATTTTTCCATGCTCTAGTTCTGCAGCCCATATACCTTTACAAGGGCAATTACTAATCTTTTAAGAATCTCCAGATACATTCGCTTCTCAGCCTTTTGGCTAAGATCAAGTGAAGAATCCACAGATACAAAAATTATTATAAGATAGTGTTGTGAATACTGTTGTATAGTAGAGTTAAAATTGTTCAATTTATTAGATATTCAAAGTCAATAGTATTGAGGTCATTAGCAGATTAATATCTAATTTGTTTTAGTACTCATACTACAATTATAAGAGTTTTTGATGGTTAAGGGTAGTGCTTTATTGGTCCTTAGAATTATTTAATATTCAATTTTTGATATGATACTATAATTGATGCTGATTCTATTATAGTAAAAGTAGTATAGCTGTTGTTGCTAATTGGTTCTCACTACATGGGTTGACTTGGGATCAGTAACAGAACTATGGCCTTATCCTGGAAAACTGTTGGGGCAAATAGGCTAGAACCTCAATCTCAAGAGAATGGAAGTGTTGAATTCTGGGATGCAGGCAAATTCCAATAACCATGCTGAGAGTATAACATACAAAAATCTGTATTAACTGAAGAGGTCTCTGTCCTGGAAAGAAAATATCCACTGCAATCAACCCACAAGATTCAATATCGATCATTAAATAAAAATAGAATAATGAGAATCCAAGTGAATGAAATGCCTCCAAAATTTCCAAATTCCACAAAAGCTGATCTAAAGGGCTTCAAGGGTATGAAATTAAAAGCTACACATCCAAATTGTTCAACATGATATCAGGGGAGATAACCAAATAGATCAATAAGGCATCTGGCATGCTCACAGAAGATATAATTAGAAGAAAATTGGCCAAATAAACAGAGGAATAGGTGAATCTAATTAAGACACTAATGAAAAGGTAGGAAGAGTAAAATAAATGGATAAAAAACTTGGATGATAATCATACAAAAGAATTAGAGTCCAGAAAAGGTTCCAAATAGAAATTCAGGAGGATAAAACATCTGTGAAATGTATGAGAAGCAGAAGTGCCTGATGTGAAGACAGACTGTAACAACAAAAAGACAGCCTCGCTTCTTTTATCAGTTAATGGCACATGTAATTAAACAAGAGGAAATAAAAAGTGAATTCAGTGACTCATAGATGATTCAGAAAAGATAAATATAAGATTATTTGAATTAGCAAAAAATCAAAAGATATCACAAATGTAATAAAAATCCAGTTTACTGAAATAAAACACCAGATCATGGTAGTTGGTAAAGTTGGAGGGATCACCACCTCCATCAGAATATGAATAGGGGAAAAGTAGTTGGAATCTGCAGTAAAACTTTACAGAGTTCAAAATGGCCATAATTACAAAAGGGCTATATAGATTAAATGCAATCCCAATTGAAATTTCAAGAGCATACTTCATTGACCTTGAGAAAAAATCCAAAAATTAATTTGGAGCCAGAAGAGATATAGAAGAGAAAAAAAATTCTAGGTAACAAAGACTAGGTAGGGGTTATCACAATCTTCTATTTCCTATGTTGGGATCCCATCATGTTCCTCAGCTCCACTATTATTTTTATCTGTTTCCATTCTAGATTGACTAATCATGTCTTGAACAATGGGCATAATCTCTGATATTATCTGAGAAATTATTTCTGATTTCATTTTTTTCCTGATCCACTTTTGTTGCCAGTTAATGGAGACCAGGTGGTTGAATATCAGATTGTTCCATGTCAATGAAATGTTATTAGAGACTCAAAACTCAAAGACCAGATATATCTGGAAGACACCTCTGAGAAGCAATCATTCCATAAGGGTTCTAAATATAAGCAAAAAAGATACTTACAATAAAAAATATTGAAGTATCAACCAAGGAATTAAGCCAAAACAGCACCAACAACAAAAATAGAAATGCGAAGACACCTAAGCAATGTGCAAATCCAGACTTCCAGCTCACCACAGGACAATAACATGACAATGATAAGTCAATGCATATCAGTTATAACTATCAATGTCAATGGTCTCAATTTACCAATGAAAAAAATAGACTGGCAGAATGGCAAAATCCAACAATATGCTGTATACAATAAACACACCTAATTCAAAAATAAACTCATAGACTGAAAGTAAAAGGATGGAAAATAGTTCTCCATGCAACAGCAGCCCAGAAAAAAAGCAGGGGTAGCTATCTTAGTCACAGACAAAGTAAATTTCAAGTAAAATCTAATTAAGAGAGACAAAGAAGGCAACTACATCCTTGTAAAAGGAACAGTACAAGAGGAAGAGATGGCAATCATAAATATATATGCACCAACTATGAATGCCCCAACTATATAAAACAAATATTACGTGACATAAAATATCAAATAAGCACTAATACAATTGCATTGTGGAACCTTAATATCCCACTATCACAAATAGAAAGATCATCTAGAAAATAAATCAACAACAAAATCCTGGAACTGAACCAAGCTTTTGAACAAATGGACTTGATAGACATCTACAGGGTGTTCCATCCCACAGTATCAGAATATATATTATTTCTGGCTGCAAATGGGTCATTCTCCAAAACAGACCACATACTAGCTCCTAATTTTTTTTAAATAAGTGCAAATGAATTGATGTTATCCTATGTGTATTATCAGAGCATAGTGCAGTTAAGCTGGAGATCAGTAGACTAAGAAACCACATGAACTACACAAACACATGGAAATCAAACAACATTCTTCTGACCAACCATTGGGTTACAGAGGAAGTTAAAGAAGAAATTAGTCAGTTTTTACAAATAAATCATAATGTCAATACAACATACATGAATCTATAGGACACAAAGAAAGCAGTTCTACATTAAAATTCATAGCTGTGAAGATCCACACCAGTTAAATAGAGAGAGCTCAAATAACACCCTAATGAATCTTAAGCTCCTAGAATAAGTAGAGCAAGAAAAATCCAAAGCTCTTACAAGGGTGGAAATTATAAAGAACAGAACATAAATCAAAGCATTGGAAACTAACAGAATAATACAAAAAAAATCAATGAAGTGAAGAGTTGGTTTTTTAGAAGAATAAAAACAAAAAACCCTGATAAACCCTTAGCCAGCCTTGTCAAAAAAGAAAGAAAGAAAGAGGAAAGAAAAGGCTCAGATCCATGGATATGGAATGAAAAATGTGCAGTCATGACAGATCCAGCAGAAAACCAGAGGATAATCAATACCAATTTTGAAAACCTGTACTCTAATAAAAGAGGAAATGGATAGATTTCTAGTTACTTACAAATCACCAAAGTTGAACTAAGAAAATAAAAAATATAAACACCCTAATTACAATCAGTGAAATTGAAAATGTAATTATAAATTTACCAACTAAATAAAGCCCAGGTCCTGCTGGCTTCACTGCTGAATTCTACAAGACATTTAGAGAATAAGTACTGCCATTATTCTTTAAACTTTTCAATGAAATTGAAATGGAAGAAATACTTCCAAAGTCATTCCTGGAAGCAAGGGTTACTTTGATTCCAAAGCCAGGGGCAGACATAACCAAAAAAAGAGAACTGCGAGCCAATCTTCCTAATCAAGGCAGTTGCAAAAATCCTCAGTAAGATACTGGGAAACAGAATACAGAGGGTCATCAAGAAGTTCTTATACCCTAAGCAAGGCAAATTTATTCCCAGGATGCTCAGATGGTTCAACATACTTAATCAATGTATGTAATACAGTATATAAACAGAGTGAAGGAAAAAAAAATATGAGCATCTCAATAGATGCACAAAAAGCATTCAACAAAATTCAACACCATTCATTATGAAAACCCTATAGAAAATTGGAATAGATAGTCATTATCTCAACTTGACAAAGGCTATCAATGAAAAACAAAAAACAAAATCATATAAAGTGGCCAAAAACTTCACGCTAAAATCAGGAACAAGACAAGGATGCCCACTATCACCACTCCTGTGCAATATAGTTCTGCAAACATTAGCCACAGCAATTAGACAAGAGAAAGAAATTAAAGCAATAAAGATAGGAAAGGAATGAGTTAAACTGTCATTATTTGTTGATGATATGTTACTCTATATAGAAGAACCAAAAAAAATCTAGACTTAATTGATATTCAGCAGAGTAGCTGATTTCAAGATCAACACTGAAAAATTAGTAGCCTTCTTGTACACAAATAACAGACTCACTGAGAGTGAAATTATGGGAGCAATTCCTTTCACAATAACATCCAAAAAAATGAAGTATGTAGGAATCAGTCTAACAAAGGAAGCAAAAGACCTCTACACTGAAAACTACAGCAGTCTGGAAAAAGAGCACTGCCAGAGAAAGCACCAATAAAGCTAAGAGACAACCTATAACATGGGTAAAAATTTTTACCAGCTGCTCTTCAGACAAAGGACTATTATTTAGAAATATAAAGAACTCAGTCCCCTGAAATAGAAAGACCCAATTCTAAAATGGGCATCTGAAATGAACAGACATGTCTCAGACAAATAATTAAAAGTACCAAATAAGTATATGAAAACATGTTCAACATCACTGGTCATTTGAGAGATGCAGATGTAAATAACACTGAGATTCCACTTCACCCCAGAAATAAAGGCTACTATCAAGAAATCAAGCAATAACAAATGCTGGCAGATTTGTGGGGAGAAAGGAACCCTTCTCCATTATTAGTGGTGCAAGCACTGTGGAAATCAATATGGAGATACCTCAAAGAACTAAAATTAGAGGTTTAATTTGACCCAGCTATTACTCTGCTGGCTATCTTTCCAAAAGAATTAAAGGAATCATACCACAGTGATATATGAGCCCCCACCTTTATAGTGGCACTGTTTGTAATAGATAAAACTTGGAAACAGCTGAAATTCCCATCATTTGCAGACTGGATAAAGAAGATGTGGTTTCTGTATAATGTGGAGTACTACACAGCCACAAGGAATGAAAAACTAGAGTCATTCACAGGAAAATGCATGCATATTGATGTCAGACACTTAAGTGAAATAAATTGCAAACATGAGTAAATACTGAATAGTTTCTCTGGTGTGAAAAACTAAAAGTGCAAATAAGATCTAAATTGTATAACTGATAATGTGAATTAGGAAGAAAAATGCTAAAGGTGTAGAGAAAGTGGAAAGGATAGGGGAAAGAAAATAAGGGAAAAAATATGAGAAAAGGAAAAATGTAAATAAAATCTCTGTAAATAGGGGAGAGTGGAGGGGGTGAAGGGAAGCGAGGGGTATGGGGGAAAATGAGAACCAAGATCTGTCATATCAGTGATGAATGTAACTGTACTGCATACCAAAAGAATAACAATAAACTCAATAACAAAGCTAGAAAACAAAACAAAAAAATAAATGAAAAATAAAAAAACTGCAGAATCATTTTGAAATTTGGGTTTGAGTTCTAACCCCAAGTATTCCTTAGGACAAAGTTTACACATCTCAGAGCCCTTTCTTTGAGGCAGAATTTCATGACACTTTATAGGTCCAACTGCCATTCACAATAATATCCTTATAGAAATTTTATTAAAAATCTCTAATGCAGAGCTAAACACATGATTGAGTACTATTGTGCTCCATTGGTGAAGTGGATTTGACTATCACACAAGGGCTGTTTTAGCTGCTTTCTCTAAGAAGTAACTACACATTTTGGTATCCTCTCCACTGACTTCAAAGGGAAAAACACCTAAGGGAAAATGGAGTCAAAACTGCAGTTCAAAGTGCAGAAATATTATGAAAGTGTTTTTGCCTTCCATCCTCACGTTGTACTTGAGACATCATTTATAAATCTTGAAAACCTTTCTTCACAGTAGAACTAGATGGAAATTTCTAGGACAAACTAACATTCTGCATACAATCCTCACAGAAATGTACTGACAATTTTTTCATGCAGAGAGACAGGAAAAAAATCAAATATTGTTTTCAAATATTGCTTAAGTGGAGATGAGTGCAACACCAAGGCAGTTCCAGTTTCTTTCAGTGAGATGTAACTATACATTCTGACATCCCTCCACTGTCTTCAGTTGGGAAAAGGTCTCAGGGAAAATGTGGTCAAAACTTCAGTTCAAACTGCAGAACACTTCTGAAAAGGGTGTTTCACTTTTATCTTAATTTGTACTTAGGAGAAAGCTTACAGATCTCTAGGCCCTTTCCTTGCAGTCAAACTGGATGCCAGTTTCTTGGCCAAACTGCCATTCAGAATATAAGCCTGATAGAAATGTGCTTACAGATCAGTCACACAGAGAACAAAACACAAAAGTGAGAACTGTTTTCCTTTATTGATGAAGTGGAGTTGACTGCCACAATAGGGCAGTTACAGCTTTTTTTCACTGTGAGATAACTGCACATTGTCTCATCCCTTAATTTGACTCCAATGGATAAAAGGCCTCAGGGAAAATGTTGCACTCAAAACTTCAGTTCACACAAAAGAAGCATTCTGAAATGTGAGTTTGGATTCTAAGCTCAAGTTCTACTTGGGATAAGTTTACAAATTTCCAATTCCATTCTTTGCAGCAATAGTGAGTGCCATTTTCTATGCCAAACTGAAATTCTGAATGGAAGTTTCACAGATATGTGCTTAGAAATCTGTCAGGCATAGAGCAAGAAACAGGATTGAGTACTGTTTTCCTTATTTGATCAAGTGAAATTGACTGCCACAGAGGGCAGTTCCAGCTTCTTTCTCTGACAAGTAATTCACATTCTGGCATTCCTTCCAATGAATTTAAAGGGGAAAATGCCTCAGGGGAAATTTTGCAGTCACAACTACATTTAAACAAGCAGAATCACTCTGAAAATTGTGTTTGGCTTCTAACCTCAAGATCTACTTATGAAAAATTTAGAGGTCTCCAAGCCCTTTCTTTGCAGCAGTATCTAATGGGACATTACAGTTCAAAATGCCTTTCTGGATACAATCCTCAGAGAAATGTGCTGACAAATTTTTCATGCAGAGAGCCAAAAAAAAAAAAAAAAAAAAAAAAAAAAA
>NW_022900947.1:58273025-58290384 GCF_012274545.1 Fukomys damarensis
AAAAAAAAAAAAAAAAAAAAAAAAGGAATACTGTTGTCATATATTGCTAAAGTGCATTTGAATGACATACCATGGCAGTTCCAGCTGCTTTCACTGAGAAGTAACTGCACATTTTGTCATCCTGTCCATTGACTTTAAGGGTAAAAATATCTCAGGGAAAGTGGTGCAGTCAAAACTTCAGTTTAATGTGAAGATATAGTGTGAAAAGTGTGTTTTGCTTCTATCCTCAAGGTCTAATTAGGACAAAATTTACAGAACTCCAAGCTCTTTTTTTTTTGCAGCAGAACTACAGGACAAACTGACATTCAGATTATAAACCTCATAGAAATCTGTTACAAATCAGTAACACATAGGCTGAAACACACGAGTGAGAAGCATTTTTTTTCATTGGTGAAGTGGAGATGACTGCAACATCAGGTCCAGTCCAACTTCATCCTGTGACAAGTAACTGCACATAGTGTCATCCCATTCATCAACTTCAATGTTGAAAAGACCTCAGCTAATATGTTGCAGTCAAAAGTTGGTTAGGTTCTATCCTCAAGTTCTACTTAGCACAAAGTTTACAAATCTCTGTGCTCTTTCTTTGCAGTAGAACTGAATGGCAATTTCTATGCTAAACTGCCACTGACAATATAAGCCTAATAGAAATGCACTTACAAATTGATAATGCATACAGCTAGACACATGATTGAATACTTTTTACTTTCACTGTTGAAGTGGAGTGACTACCACATTAGAGAAGTTTAAGCTGCTTTCCCTGAGAAGTGACTGCACAGTCTGTAATCTCTTCCATTGACTTCTTTGGGGAAAAAAATCTCAGGGAAAATGTTGCAGTAAAAACTTCAGTTCAAATTGCAGAACCATTCGATTAATGTGTTTGTTTTCTATCCTCCAGTTATACTTAGGAAAAAATTTACAGATCTCTAAGCCCTTTCTTCCCAGCAGAAATATATGATGCTTTTCAGCCAAATTTCCTTTCAAAATATATGCCTCATAGAAATGCTCTAAAAATCTCTAATACAGAGAGCCAGAAACGTGATTGAGTACTGTGGCCCTTCTTTGCTGATGTGGTGTTGAATGCTTACTAGGGAAGTTTCAGCTGGTTTCTTGAGAAGTGACTGCATATTCTATTATCCCTCCCATTGACTTCAAAAGGGAAAATGCCTCAGGGAAAATAATGGAGTCAAAATTTCAGGTTAAATTGAAGAAGCATTTTGAAAAGTGCCTTTGGCTTCTAACCTTGAGTTCTACTTAGGAGAAAATTAACAGATCTCCAAGCCCTTTCTTTGCAGCAGAAATGGATGAAACTTTCTAGGGCAAACATATTCAGTTTACAATATTCACAGAATTGTTCTTAGAAATATGTCATGCAGATAGCGAGAAACAATATTGAGTACTGATTTCATATATTGCTGGAGTGGAGTTTACTGCCACACCAGGGCAGATCCAGCTGCTTTATCTGAAGAGTAACTGCACATTCTGCCATCCCCTGCATTGACATTAATAGAGAAAAGGCCTCAGAAAAATGTTTCTTTCAAACCATCAGTTTAAACTGCTGAACCATTCTGAAAAATGTTTTGGGCTTCTATCCTTAAGTATTACTTAGAAGAAAGTTACAGAACTCTAAGGCCATTTTGCAGCAGAACTAGATGGCACTATTGAGGCCAAACTGCCATTCAGAATATAAGCCTTATAGAAATATGCTTAAAATCAGAACTGTAGAGAGCAATACACAATTTAATATTGTTTCTTTGTTTGATGAAGCAGAGTTGACTGCCACACTACAGCAGTTCCAGATGCTTTCACTGAGAAGTACCTGCACATTCTCTCATCCATTCAATTAACTTCAAGTGAAAATGCCTCAGGGAAAAGGATGTACTCGAAATTTCATTTCAAACTGTTTTATCATTCTGAAAATTGTGTTTGGATTCTAACCTCAAGTTCTATTTAGGACAAAGTTTATACATCTCCAAGCCCCCCTTTGCTTCAGAACTGAATGGCAAGCTGCCTTTCAGAACATAAGCATCTAGAAATGTGCTTACAGCAGTGAAACGCAGACCCAGACACATGGTTGAGTGCTGTATTTTCATTGTTGCAGTGGTGACTGACACAGTAGGGAAGTCCCAGCTGTTTTCTCTGAGAAGTAACTACACATTCTATCATCCCCTCCATTGAACTTCAATGGGGAAATGGCCTCAGGGAAAACATTGCAGTGAAACCTTCAATTGAAATTGCAGCACCATTCTGAAAAGTGTGTTTGGATTCAAACATCAAGTTCTAGATAGGACAAAGTTTACAGATCTCCAAGCCCTTTCATAGCAACAGAACTGGATGAAACTTTATAGGCCAGATGTTATTCAGAATACAAGCTATATAGAACATGCTTACAAATCTGTCATGCTGAAAGCAAGAAACATGACTAATATCTATTTTTATATATTGCTTAAGTGGAGTTGACTGCCACAACAGTGCCATTCCAGCTTCTTTCTCTGGCCAGTCACTGCACATTCTGTCATCCTCTCCCTTGTCTTCAATGGGGAAAATGCCACAGGGAAAATGTTGTAGACAAAACTTCAGTTCAAACTGCAGAACCATTCTGGAATGTGTGTTTGGATTCTTACCTCAAGATCTACTTAGGATACATTTTAGAGATCTCCAAGCCCTTTAATTACTGGAGAAATGCATGGCACATTGTAGGCCAAACTGTCATTCAGAATACAAGCCTCCCAGAAATGCCCTTACAAATCTGTCACACATAGATGAAAACTGATGAATGAGAACAGTTTTCCTTCCTTGATGAAGTGGAGTTGACTGACACATCAGGGAAGTTCCAGCTGCTTTCTCTGAGGAATAACTGCATATTCTATCATCCCCACCATTGATATTAATAGGGAAAATGTCTCAGGAAAATGTTTTCACATCTTCCTTTTAAACTTTTGAATCATTCTGAAAAGTGTGTTATGCTTCTATCCTCAAGTACTACTTAGGACAAAATTACAGATCCCCAAGCCTATTCTTTGCAGCAGAACTGGATGGCACTATCTTGGCCAAACTGCCATTCAGAATATATACCTCACAGTAATATCCTTACAAAAATGTCATGCAGAGAGAAAGACACATGATTGAGAACTGTTTTCTTCATTGCTGAAGTGGTGTTGACTTCCTGACAAGAGTAGTTCCAGGAGCTCTTTCTAAGAAGTAGCTACACATTTTGATATCCCCTTCTTTGACTTCAGTGCTGAAGAGGCCTCAGGGAATATGTTGGAATCAAAACATCAGTTGCAACTGCAGAACCATATGAAAATTTCATTTGGCTACTAATCTCCAGTCCTACTTTGGCTAAGTTTACAGAGCTACAAAACTTTTCTATACAGCAGAAATAATGGTACATTCTAGGCCAAACTGCCTTTCAGAATATAAATCTCAGTGAAAGGTATTTACAGATCTGAAATGCAGAGAGCCAGACTGATTCAGCACTGTTTTCCTTCATTCCATTCCTGAAGTGGAGTTGATTGCAAACTAAGATGTTTGCAGTGGCTTTCTCTGATAAGTAATTACACCTGGTCTCTTCCTGTCCATTGACTTTAATGAGAATTAGTCCTTGGGAAAAATGTTTTAGTCAAAATTTCATTTCAAAATGCAGAAGCATTCTGAAAAGTATGTTTACCTTATTACCTCAAATTCTACTTAGCATAAAGTTTACATATCTCCAAGCCCTTTCTTTGTATCAGAACAGGATGGCAATTTCTATGCCAAACTGCATTTCAGAATACTAGCTTCATAGAAACATGCTTACAAATCAGTGCCACAGAGAATGAAGCACAGAATGAGAAGTGGGTTTTTTTTTTTTCATTTTGAAGTGACGTTGACTGCTACACAAGGACAGTTCCAGCTGCTTTCTTGGAGAAGTAATTTCACATTCTGTTACCCCCTCCATTGACTTCTATGGGAAAATGTTGGAGTCAATATTTCAGTTCAAGTTGTGAAATCACTCTGAAAAATGAGTTTGGCTTCCTTCTTAAGTCTACTTAGGACAAAGTTTAGAGATCTTAAATCCCTTTAATTGCAGCAGAACTGGAAGGCAAATTCAAGGGCAAAAGGCCATGCAGAATATAAGCACCATAGAAATGTGTTTAGAAGTTTGTAATGCAGAGAGCCAGACACACAATTTTGTACCTTTATCCTTCACTCCTGAAGTGGGGTTGACTGCCTTGCACAGGTAGTTCCAGCTTCTTTCACTGAGAAGTAACTGCACATTCTGTCATTTCCTGCTTTGACTTCCATGGGAAAAGAAGCCTCAGGGAAAATATTGTAGTGATATATGGAGTTCAAAGTGCATTATCATTCTGAAAAGTGTGTTTGGATTCTAACCTCAATTTCTATTTATGACAAAGTTTACAGATCTCCCAGCTCTTTCTTTGCAGCAGAAGTGGAAGGCAATTTCTATGAAAATTTCCATTCAGAATAAAAGACTCTTAGAAATATGCTGACAAATCAGTAACGCAGGGAGCAAGCACAATAGTGAGAACAGTTTTCCTTCATTGCTGGAGTGGAATTCACTCTCAAATAATGACAGTTCCTGATGATTTATCTGAGATTTAACTGCATATTACATCATCAGTTCCTTTGATTTTAATGGTGAAAAGGCCTCAGGGAAAATGTTGCAGTGAAAATCAGCTCAAAGTACAAAATCATTCTGACAAGTGTTTTTGGCTTCTAACCTCAAATTCTACATATGACAAAGTTTACAGTTCTCAAAGCCCTTTCAACACAGCAGAACTGGACAGCACTTTCTATGCCAAACTACCATTTCAAATACAAGCCTCAGAGAAATGTGCTTATGAATCTGTTATGCAGGTAACAAGAAACTAGATTGAGTACTGTTATCATATATTTCTGAAATGGAGTTGACTGCCACAGGAGGGAAGTTCCAGCTGTTTTTTCTGAAAAGTAATGGGATATTCTGTCATTACCTCTTTTGACTTCAAAGTAGAAAAAGCCTCAGGGAAAATGTAGGCAAAGATGCAGTTGAAAGGGAAGAAAGATTTTGAAAACTGTGTTCACCTTCTAACGTTAAATTCTGCTTAGGAAAAAGTTTGAGATCTCCAATCTCTTTATTTCTAGTAGAACAGGATGGCCTTTCCATGCCAAAATGATATTTGGAATATAAGCCTCACAGAAATGTGCTTACTAATCTGTCATGCAGAGAACTTGAAACCCAACTGAGTACTGTTCTTATATATTGCTGAAGTAGAGTTGAATGTTATAACAGGGAAGTTCCAGCCCCTTACTCTGACAAATTCATGATCATTGTTTCATTGTGTCTATTGACTTCAATGGAGAAAGGCCTTAAGGAAAATGTTGCAATTAAAACATAAATTCAAGCTGCAGAACAATTTTGAAAAGTGTGTTTGGATTCAAACTTCAAGTTCTGCTTAGCACAAAGTTTACAGATCTTCATGCCCTTTCTTTGAAGTAGAACTGGTTGGAACTTTCTATGCCCAACTACCTTTCAGTTTACAACCCTCACAAATGTGCTCTCAATCTGTCTGGCAGAGAACCTGAAAGATTAATGAGTACTGTTCCCATACATTGCTGAAGTGGAGTTGACTGCCATAGTGGGGCAGATACAGCTCCTTTGTTGGAGAAGTAACTGCACATTCTGTAATCCCCTTCCTTGACTTTAATGGGGAAAAGGCGTCAGGGAATATGTTGCAGTCAAAAATTCAATTCAAAGTGCAGAACCATTCTGGAAAGGGTGTTTGTCTTCTTACCTCAATTTCTGCTTAGCACAAAGTTTGCAGATCTCCAGTCCCTTTCTTCCAAGTAGAACTCTATGGCTCTTTCTTCACCAAAGTGCCATTCAGAATATGGGCCTCATAGAAAAGTGTGCACAAATCTGTCATGAACAGAAATAGAAACTCAGTTGAGTACTCTTCTCATATTTTGGATTAACTGCCACAGCAGGGCAGTTCAATTATTATTTTTCTTATCTGAGAAGCAACTGCACATTCTGTTATCTCCTCCTTTGACTTCAATGGGGAAGTGACCTCAGGGAAAATGGTGCAGTCAAAACATTGGTTCAAACTGCAGACCCATTCTGAAAAGTGTCTTTGGATTCAAACCTCAAGTTTTACTTAGCAAAAAGTTTAAAGATCTTCAAACCCTTCCTTTTCAATAGAACTGGATGGGCTATTCTACCCTAAACTGGCATTCATTATAGAAGCCTCCTAGAAATGTGCTTACAAATCTGTCATGCAGAGAAGTAGAAACTCAGTTAAGCACTGTTGCCATATATTCCTGAAGTCAAGTTGAATGACAATATTTGGGCAGTTCCAGATCTTTTCTTGGAGAAGCAACTATACATTGTGTCATTGCCTCCATTGACTTCAAAGGGGAAAAAGCCTCAGGGAATACATTGCAGTCAAAACTTCAGTCCAAATTTCAGAACCATTCTGAAAAGTTTATTTGCCTTCTATTCTGAAGGTCTACTTAGCACAAAGTTTACAGATCTTCTAAGGCATTCTTTGCAGTAGAACTGTATGGCACACTGTACACCACACTACCATTTAGAACAGAAGCCTCCTAGATATGTGCTTACAAATCTGTCATGCAGAGAACCAGAAACTTGATTGAATAATTTTCTCATTTATTTCTGAAGTGACACTGCCAAAGCACAGCAGTTCTAGCTCCTTACTCTGAGAAGTAACTGCACATTGTGTCTTCACTCCTTTGACTTCAATGGGAAAAGGCCTTAGGGAAAATGTTGAAGTCAAAACAGCAGTTCAAGCTGCAGAAGAATTCTGATGATTGCATTTGGATTCTAGCCTCAAGTTCTACTTAGTGCAAAATTTACAGATCTTCAAACCCTTTCCTTGAAGTAGAACTGGATGGCCACTTATATGGCCAACTGCAATTCAGAATAGAAGCCTCAAAGAAATGTGCTAATAAATCTGTCATTCAGAGAAACAGGAACTCAATGAGTACTGACTACCATAGTGGGGCAGTTATAGCTCTTTTTCCTCAGAAGTAACTGCACATTCTGTCATCTCTACCTTGACTTAAAAGGGTCAAAACTATAGTCAAAACTTCAGTTAGAACAACAAAGTATTCTGAAAAGTGTTTGGATTTTAAGATGTTTTACTTTGCACAAAGTTTGCAGATCTCCATACCCTCTCTTTGCAGTAGAACTGGATGGCCCTTTCTATACCAAATTGACTTTCAGAATATAAGATTCATAGAACGGTGCTTAGAAATCTGTCATGTAGAGAACCAGAAACTTGATTAAGTGCACTTCTCATATCCTTCTGCAGGTGAGTTGACTGGCACAAGAGAGCTGTTCCAGGTGCTTTTCCTGAAAAGTAACCACAGATTCTGCCATCCCCTCCATTGCCTTCAATGTGGAAAAGGACTCAGCTAAAATATTCCCATCTAAGCTGCAGTTAAAACCACAGAAGCATTCTGAAATGTGTTCTTGCATTCTCACCTCAAATTCTGCTTAACACAAAGATTACAGATCTCCAAATTCTTTCTTTCCAGCAGAATTGGATAGACCTTTCTACTCCAAGTTGCCATTCAGAATATAAGTCTCACAGAAATGTGTTTACAAATGTGTCATGTAAAAAACCAGAAACTGAACTGAATAATGTTCACATATATTGATTAATTGGAGATGACTACCATAACAGAGCAGTTAAATATCCTTTCTCTGAGAAGTAGCTGCACATTCTGTCACCCTCCCTTTTGGGTGCAATGTGGAAGAGGCTTCATGGATAATGTTGCAGTCAAAGATTCAATTCAAACTGCTGAACTATTCTGAAAAGTGTGTTTGAATTCAAACCTCAAGATATACCTGGCAAAAAGTTTACAGATCTTCAATATTTTCATTGCAGTAGATTGGTAAGTCATTTTGTACCCCAAACTAACATTTAGAATACAAGCCTCCTAGAAATGTGTTTACAAAACTTTCATGAAAAGTAGTAGAAAATGGATTGAGCAATGTTCTCATATATTGCTGAAAAGGAATTGAATGCCAGAGCAGGGCAGTTCCTGCTCCTTACTCTGAAAAGTAACTGCACATTGTGTCATAGTCTCCACTGACTTCAATGGGGAAGTGGCTTCAGGGAAAATGTTGCAGTTAAAACTTCACCATTCTGAAAAATGTGTTTGCTTTATAACCTGAAGTTCTACTTTGCACAAAGCTTACAGATCTTCAAACCATATCTTTTCAATTGAACTGGATTTCATTTTCTATGCAAAGCTGCCATTCAGAATACAAGCCTCTTGGAATTGTGCTTAAAAATCTGTTATGCAGAGAAGCAGAAACTCAATTGAGTACTATTCTAATATAGTGAAGTGAAGTTGAATGCCACAGCAGACTAGTTCCAGCTCTTTGTGAGAAGTTGGTGCCCATTCTGTCATGGCCTCCTTTGACTTCAAAGGGGAGAGGCTTTAGGGAAAATGTTGCAGTCAAAATATCAGTTCAAACTGCAGAATCATTCTAGGTGTGTTTGTATTCTAACCTGAAGTTCAACTTGCCACAAAGTTTAGATATTTCCATACCCTTTATTTGCCATTTCTATGGCCAACTGCAATTCAGAATACAAGGCTCAGAGAAATATGCTTACAAATTTGTCAGGCAGAGAATAAAAAACTCAACTGAATACTGTTCTCATATATTGCTGAAGTAGAGTTGACCATGACAGCAGAGCTTTTCTAGATTCTTTATCTCAGAATCAACTGCACATTCTGTTATCCCTCCCTTGACTACAGTGGAGAAAGGCTTCAGGGAAAAAAAATACAGTAAAATCTTCAGTTCAATCTGCAAAAGAATTCTGAAAAGTGTTTTGAATATAATGTCAAGCTCTGCTTAGCACAAAGTTTATTGATTTCCAAACCTTTTCTTTGCAGTAGAAGTGGATGGCACTTTCTACACCAAAATGCCATTCTGAATACAAGCCTCATAGAAATGTGTCATTCAGAGAAGCAAAAACCTATGTATTGTCATTTATTGCTGAAGTGGAGTTGAATGGCACAGCAGGGCAGCTCCAGCTGCTTTTTCTGAAAAGAAATTGCAAATTGTGTCATCCCTTCCATTGATTGCAATGTGAAAAAAGCCTTAGGGAAAATATTGCAAACAACACTTCAGTTCAAACTGGAAAAACATTATGTAAGTGTGAAAATTAAGTTCTACTTCACACTAAGTTTAGAGATCTCTAAACCCTTTCTTTGCAGTAGAACTGGATGGTACTTTCTATGCACAACTGCATTTCAGAATGCAAGCCTCATAGAAATGTACTTAAAATCTGTCCTGCAGAGGACCAGAAACTCGATTGAGTGCTCTTCTTATATATTGTTAAAGTGGAATTGACTGCCACAGAAGGGCTGTTCTAGCTGCTTTCTGTGAAAAGTAACTGCACATTCTGTTATCTCCTCCTTTGACTTCAATGTGGAAAAGGCCTCAGAAAATGTTGCAGCCAAAGCTACATTTCAAAGCGCAGAAGCAGCTTGAAAAGAGTGCATTCTAATCTCATGTTCTGCTTAGCATAAAGTTATATGTTCTCCAAACCCTTTCATTTCAGTAGAACTGTCTTGTCTTTTCTATGACAAACTGCCATTCAGGATGTACACCTCATAGAAATGTTCTTGCAAAACTGTAATGCAGAGAACCAGAAACATGATTGAGTATTCATCATATATTGTGAAATGGATTTCACTGTCATAGCAGGGCAGTTCCAACTCCTTTTTTTGAGAAACAACTGCATATTCTGTCATCCCCACCATTGACTTCAATGTAGAAAAGGCTTCAGGAAAAATGTTGCAGACAGAACTTCAGTTCAACCCACATAAAAAATTCTGATGAGTGTGTTTGGTATCAACACTCAGGTTGTGCTTGCACAAAGTTTACAGATTTCCATGCCTTTGCTGTAGAATTGATGGCCATTTGTACACCAATCTATTATTCAGAATGCACATCTGGAAAATATGTTCAGAAATGTGTCATACAGAGAAGCAGAAAATATTGCTGAAATTGTCTTGAGTGCTATAACAGGGTAATTCCAGGTCTTTTCTCTCAGAAGTAACTGCACCTTCTGTCATTCCCTCCACTGACTTCGATGCAGAAGATGCCTCAAGGAAAATGTTGGAATGAAAGATTCATTTCTAAATGCAGAAACATTTTGAAAAATCTGTTTGCCGTCTAAACTGAAGTGATACTTAGCACAAAGTTTACCAATCTTCAAACACTTTCTTTGAATTAGAACTGGATGTCACTTCCTATGCTGAAGTTTCATTCAGAATACAAGCATCATCAAAATGTACTTACAAATATGTCATGCAGAAACTTGTTTTGTACTTTTCTCATATATTTCTGAAGTGGAGTTGACTGTGAAAACATGGCACTTCCTGCATTTCTTTTTCTTTTTTTAGTACCAGGGAATGAACTCAGGTCCTTTCACTTGCAAGGCAGGCAACAGAACCACTGAGCTAAACCCCTGGCCCAACCAGCTTCTTATTCTGAGAAGTAACTGCACACTCTGTCATTGCCTCCAGTGACTTCAATGGGGAATAAGCCTAAGGGAAAATGTTCCAGGCAAAACTTTAGTCAAACTGCAGAAGCATTTTGAAAAATGTGTTTGGATTCTAACCTCAAGTTCTACTTACACAAAGTCTACAGATTTGCAAACACTTTCTTTTCAGTAGTACTAAATAGCACTTTCTATGTCAAATTTCCAATCAGAATGCATATCTCATAGAAACATGCTTACAAATCTCTTATGCAGAGAAACAGAAACTTGCAGTGCTTTTTGCATATATTGCTGAAGTGGGGTTGACTGCCAAAGAAGGGAACTTCAGGTTCCTTACTCTGAGAAGTTACCATGTATTCTGTCATGGATTCCATTGACTTCAGTGGGTTAAATGCAGAGGGAAAATGTTGCAGTCACAACTATAGTTCAAACTACAGTTCAAACTGTGCACATATAGCAGACTCACTGAGGGAGAATTTAGGGAAACAATTCCTTCATTAATAACATCCAAAAAAATGAAATATGTATGAATCAATCTAACAAAGGATCAAAAGACCTCTACAATGAAAATTACAGTACTCTGAAAAAAGAGCTAGAAGGGGATATAAGAAGATGGAAAGACATCCCTTGCTCCTGGAAGAATCAATATAGTGAAAAAGGCCATACTTCCAATATTTTTATAAATATTCAATGCAATCCCGATTGAAATCCCAACAGTGTATTTCACAGAACTTGAGAAAATAATCCAAAAATTCATTTGAAACCAGAAGTGACCTGGAATAGCAAAAACCAATCTAGGGAACAGAGACATGGCAGGCGTATCACAATTCCCATCTTGAAACTATACTATAAATGCACTGTGATAAAACATCACGGTACTGGCAAAGAAACAGACCTGAAGATTAACATAATACATTAGAAGATACAGAAACAACACCAGACATACTCAGCTGCCTAATCTTTGACAAAGGAGGCAACCATCCTCACTGGAGGAAAGATAGCCTCTTTAATAAGTGGTACTGGAAAACCTGGCTTTCAACTTACCAATGATGAAAAATACATCCCTATCTTTCACCATGCCCTAAACTAAAATCTTTGTGGATTAAAGATCTAACTATCAAAATAGAAACACTGAACTTACTTGGAAATAAATTAGGTAGAACTCTTGAAGACATTGTCATAGGAGAAGACTTTATGAACACATCCTCAGCAGCACAAGAACTTGCACAAAGCATCAACAACTGGGATCTTTTTGTATTAAAAAGTTTTTGCAGTGCAAGGGAAATCACCAACAGAACTAACAGACAACCTACAACGTGAGAAAAAAATTTTACCAGCTACTCCTCAAACAAAGGAGTACTATCTAGAATATATAAAGAAATAAAAAATCAGACCCCAAAATACAAAGACCCAATTCAGTAATGGGTATCTGACATGAACAGACATTTCTCAGACAAACAAGTAAAAGCAGAAATAAATATATGGAAAAAAGTTCAACATCAGTGGTCATTCAAGAGATGAAGATTAAAACAACACTGAGATTCTACCTTACCCCAGAAAGAATATCAACCAATAATAAATGCTGGCAGGGCTGTGGAGAGAAAGAACCCTTCTCCATTGTTGGTGGGAGTGCAGACAGTGCACCCACTGTGGAAATCAATATGGAGATACCTCAAAGAACTAAGATTAGATGTCCCATTTGACCTAGCCATCTCTCTGCTGGGTATCTTTCCAAAAGAATTAAAAGAATCATATTACACTGATATATGTACACCAATATTTATAGCAGCACAGTTTGTAACAGCTAAAATATGGAAACAACCCAACTGTCCACCAACTGGAGACTGGATAAAGAAGACAGTTTTCCATAAAGTGGAGTACTACTCAGCCATAAAAAAGAAGAAACTAGAAACATTTATAGCAAAATGGGTGTACATTGAGTCTGTGCTCCTAAGTGAAATAAATAGGACACACTTGAGTAAATACTGAATAGTTTTTTCTGATGTGAAAAACTAAAAGTGTAAATGAAGTTCAAGTAGTATAACTGATAGTGTGAAAATGGAAGAAAATTGTTAAAGGAGAAGTGGTAACGTGAGAGGAATGGAAATAAGGGAAAAGAAAAATTGTGGAAAAAGGAAAATAATTGAAACAAAGTTCTTGTAAATAGGGAAGAGTAAAAGGGGAGAAGGGAGTGCAGGAGTGTGGGGACAAAACACTAACCAAGACATATGTAAAGGTGCAAATTCACAATGATAAATGTAAATGTATTGTTTGCTTAAAAAGTACCAAAAAATTAATGGGGGAATAAAACTGTGGAAGCATTATGTTAAGTGTGTTTGCCTTCTAATGTCAAGTTCTTAGCACAAAGATCACAGACTTAGAAAACATTTATTAGGAGAACTGTGTAGAACTTTCTAAGCCAAACTGCCATTCAGAATACAAGCCTCATTGAAATGTGCTTAGAAATCTGTCACACAGAACAGCAGAAAATTGATTGAGTACTGTTCGCATATATGGCTGCAGAGAAGATAACTGTCAAAGCAGGGAAGTTACAATTTCCCTGAGAAGAAAATGCACATTCTCCCATGGCCTCCATTGAAATCAATGGGGAAAAGTCTCAGGGAAAATTTTCCTCTCAAACCTTCAGTACACATCTCAGAAGCATTCTGAAAATTGTTTTTACCTTCTAACCTCAATTCTACTTAGCAAAATGTTTCTAGATCTTCAAATCTTTTCTTTGACACACAACTAGATGGCACATTTTAGGCCAAACTACCATCAGAATACAAGACTTTTATAAACATGCTTACAAATCAGTCACACAGAACATCAGAAACTCAGTTGAATAGTTTCATCATATATTGTTGAAATGGAGTTGACTGCACAGAGAGCAGTTCCAGCTCCTTTCTCTGAGAAATAACTGCATATTCTATCATCCTTTTCATTGACTCCAATCGTGAAAAGACCTCAGGGAATATGATGGTGTCAAAACTTCAGTTCAAATTGTAGCAGAATTCTGAAAATTGTGTTTGGATTTTAACATCAAGTTGTACTTAGCAAAAAGGGTAAAGATCTCCAAATTCTTTCTCTGAAGTAGAACTGGATGGGCTTTTCTGTGCCAAACTGCCATTCTGAAGACAAGCCTCACACAAATGTTATTAGGAATCTGTCATGCAGGGAAGCAGAAACTTCATTGAGTCCTGTTCTCATTTATCGATGAAGCAGAGTAGATTGCCATACAGGGCAGTTTCAGCTGTTGACAGATCTCCAAGCCCTTTCTCTGCAGCAGAACTGCAGAACACTCTCTAGGCCAAACAGGCATTCATGATACAAGACTGCTTAATATCTGCTTATTACTCTGCCATTCAGAGCTACAAGTACAAGCAAATACTGGTGTCCTTCCTTACTGAAGTGGAGTAAACTGCTACGCCATGGCCATTCCATATGATTTCTCTGAGGAGTAAGTGCACATCCAGTCCTCCATTCCTTTGATTTCAAGAGAAAAGGCCTCAGAAAAATGTGGACATCTAAATTTCAATTCAAACTGCAGAACAATTCTGAAAAGTGCAGTTGGCTTCTCACCCCAAGTTTTACTTTGAACAAAGTTAACTTCTTTGCCAGCCATTTCTGGGCAGCTGAACTGTACTGCACTCTCTCATTCAAACTGCCATGGAAGCCAGACATGGTGCATGCCTGTAATCCCAGCACTTGGGAGGGTGAGGCAGGAGGATCACTGAGTTTGAGACCAGCTTGGGCTACATAATGAGTTCCAGGTCAGTCTCAAATACATAGTGAGACCCTGTCTCAAAAAAAAAAAAACTGCCATTGAAGATACAGGTCTCCTGCATATGTGTTTATAATTCTGTCATGCAGAGAGCTAGAAACAGTAGGAAATATGGATTTCCTTGATTGTTGAAGTAGAGTTGACTGCCACAATAGGGCAGGTTCAGCTATTTCAGTAACTGCTATTTCTGTCCTCCCATGTATTGACTTCAATGGGGAAAAAGCCTCCGGGGTAATTTGGGCACCAATGCTTTAGTTCAATATACAGAAACATTCTGAAAAGTGTGTTAGGCTTCTTACCTAAAGTTCTACTTAACACAAAGGATACAGATCTCCAATTCCTTTCTGGCAAGCAGAGCTGCAAGGTACTCTCTCAGTCAAACTAACATTCAAGTTACAAGCCTAACAGATATATGCTTATAACTCTGTCATGCAGAGAGCTGGAAACGTGAGGGAATACTGAATTACTTCATTCCTGAAGTAGAGTTGACTTCCAGACTAGGGAAGTTCCAGCCACTATCCCTGAGGAGTATCTGTACAATCTGTCCTATATTCCATTGATTTCAATGGGAAAAAGGCCTCAGGGAAAATGCAGGCATCAAAACTTCAGTTGAAAAACTGCAGAAAAATTTTGTAAACTGCATTTGGCTTCTCATCTCAGGTTCTATTTTGCACCAACTTGACAGGTTTCCAGGGCCCTTCTGGGCAGCAGAACTGCCTTTCAAGATACAAGCCTCCTGGATATGTGCTTATAACCATATTGCAGAGATAGAATAATGAGGGAATGTTGCTTTCCTTCATTTCAGATATGGAATTTACTGCCACACCAGAGCAGTTGCAGCTGCTTTGCCTGAAGAGTAACTGCCTATTCTGTACTCCATTCCACTGATATCAATGGGGAAAAGATCTCAGGGAATATGTGGGCATCAAAATTTAAGTTTAAACAGCAGAATAATTCTGAAATATGCCTTCAGATTCTCACATCAGGTTCTGATTAGCACAAAGTTGATAGATCTCCAACACCTTTATGTCCAGCAGAATTTCACTACACTCTTTTAGCTAAAGTGCTATTCAAGAAACTATCCTCCTGGATATGTATATATAATTCTGTCATGCTGAGGATAGAAACATGAAGGAATACTGGTTTCTTCATTGCAGAAATGTAGTTGACTGATCATTGAGGACAGTTACATCTGCTTTTTCCAAGGAGTAACTGCCTGTTCTATCCTCACCTCCATTACTTTAAATAAGGAAAAAGACCACAGGGAAAATATGGGGGTAATAACTTCAGTTCAAACTGCAGAACCATTCTGACAAGTGCAATTGGCTTCTCACCTCAAGATCTACATTGCACAATGTTGAAAGATATTCAAGGCATTTCTGGGCTGCAGCACTAGAAGGAAATCTCTCAGACAAACTGTTTTGAAGTTAAAAGCATCCTTGATATGTGCTTATAACTCTGTCATGCAGAGATCTAGAAACACATGGGAATCCCATTTTTATTCAGTGCTGAAATAGAATTAACTTGCAGACTAGGGCAGTTCTAGCTGATTTCTCTGAGAAGTAATTTCACTTTATGTCCTCCCCTCTATTGACCTCAATGGGAAAAGGCCTCAGGAAATACGTGATTATCAAAACTTCAGTTGAAATTGCAGAACTATTCTCAACAGTGTGTTTGGCATATCACCTCAAGTTGTACTTAGCAATAAGTTGACAGACTTCCAAGCCTTTTCCAGGCAGATGAACTGCACAGCAGATGAACTGCTATTGAAGATACAAGCTACCTGCATATGTGTCTATAGCTCTTTCATGCTGAGAGCTATAAACATGCAGCAATTGTAATTTCTTTCATTGCTGATGCAGAAATGACTGCCACACCTAGGCATACTTTGAGTTGTAACTTCAGGTTCATTTCTCCCCTCCCTTAACTTCAAAGTAGAAATGGGTTAAGCATATATGTGGGCATCAAAACAACAGTTAAAATTGAAGAATAATTCTGAAAAGTGTGTTTAGCTTCTAACCTCAAGTACTACTTAGGACAAATGTTCCAGATCTCTAAAACTTGTCCAGGTAGCAGAGCTGCAAGGCACTGTCTGAAACAAAGGGCCATTCAATATAAATCCTGCAGGATATGTTCTTAAAATCTTGTAATGTAGAGAGATAGAAACATGAGGGAATACTGTTATCATAATTGCTGAAGTGGAATTGAATGACACACCAGGTAAGATAAAGCTTCTTTCTTTGAGGAGTAACTGCACATTCCCTACTCCTCTCCATTGACTTAAAAGTGGAAAATGCATCAGGAAAAATGTTCACATCAATAATTCAGTTTAATCATTAGAACCATTCTGAAAAGTGTGTTGGGCTTCTCACATGAAGATATACTAAGCACAAAGTTTATAGCTCTCCAAGCCCATTTTGGTCAGCAGAACTGCATGGATCTCTATAGGCCAAACTGTCATTCCTGATAAAAGCTTCATATATATGTGCCTACAGCTCTGTCATTCAGTGGACTAGATACACTAGAGGACAGTATTTTACTTGATTTCTAAAGTAGCGTTTATTTGTACAATGGCAAAGTTCCAGCTGCTTTCTCTGAGGAGTAACTGCATGTTTTGTTCTATCCTCGATTGGGTTAAAAGGGGAAAAATCCTTAGGAAAAACTTTGTGGTGAAAATTTCATTTTAAACTGCAGAACGTTTCTGAACATTGTGTCTGGATTTTCACTGCAAGTTATACTTTGCACAAAGTTAACTGATCTCCAAGCCTTTTCCGGGCTGCAGTACTGTGAGGCATTCTCTAGGCCAAAATTCCATTCCCGATATAAGCCTCTTAGATATGTGCTTATAACTCTGTTTGCAGAGAGCTAGAAACAATAGGGAATAGTATTTTCTTTCATTTTTGGTGGGGGTGTGTATCGGCAGACTTGCACAGCTCCAGCTGCTCTCTTTGAGAAGTAAATGCAATTTCGGTCCTCCCCTCCTTTGACTTCAATGAGGAAAAGGCCTCAGGAAAAATGTTTCCTTCAAATTTCAGTTCAAACTGAAGAA